>NC_092423.1:54183035-54335337 GCF_036169615.1 Heliangelus exortis | reverse complement strand
ATCTTGAGAATTGGCTGTTAGTGTGGAAACTGAAGTCTATTCAAATAGAGTATCTGCTTATTAACTTTAGTACTTTAGAGTGTCTATCATCCTATGTGATAAAAAGCAGAAGGTGTTCACCTGAAGCCCTTTTTATTTAAAAAAGGAAAAAAACCAGCCTATTTGGTTACTGTGCGTAAAATGTTGTGGGATTTGAGATGCAAATAGCCTCTCTCTCAGTCCCTCTCGCATTGTAAAAGCTGCCTCAAATGGTTGAATTGCAAGGAATCCTGCATGCCCTAATTCTTTGGGTTTGTGCAGCATAGGATTTGTGGTCAGGGCCAGCTTTTCTGTTTCCCAGTTTGTTTCAGGAGACTGTTTTACTTACTTGCATTGTCATTGGTGTAAGTACCAAAAGATAGTATTAGTTTTTGTATGTGTTCAATTGCAGTTACAGCATTTTAGAAATGTTACAGTTCTTATTCTTAGTTAAAAGTGCATACAAGTCAGAAAAAAAGACTCATAGGCACAGCTGGGTAGTGGCTCACGCTGTTTCCAGTCAGTGGCTTGTGCGTTCCTTCTGCAGATACTATTAGCACTGCAGAGTGCTGTTTCAGCACTCTGATTTCCTTTACATGAACTACCTCGTATCTTCATACATAAATGCACACAAATAAAGCAGCAATTCCTGTTCCCAGGTTACTTTCCAAGAAAAGCAAATCACCTTAATCAGTCCTATCAATAAGCTAGGATCCAAAGGGACTCCTCAGCTTGGTAGACAAAAGCTTTTGTCAGGACTAATTATAGAGGGAACCTGACCATCAGTTAAAAATCCTCTCACTGAACCTTTGTTTTTCAGACAAGGAAGGACACATAAGGGAAATTTCAGAGAAGATCCAAAAATAGCAGGTGGCTGTCACTGCTGTACTGTGCTCAGTTTTAATCATCAGATTGTAGAAATAATATGTCTGGGTTGCACAAATGTAGGCCTAGTGTCTAAATGCCAGAAATGTGTATGGAGAAATATGAGGGGTATATATGAGACTGCAGCTCCTATCAGACCTTTCTACCTCAGTTTTCTCATGCAACACTCTTAAATTTCCATTTGGTTATATGAAAGTTAAAACCCATTGGTGATCTTCTGATAAAGATATTTCAGTGACATATGTCTTATTGCACTTTCTAACCTGTGGGTAAATATTTAAGATGTTTGCTTTCATTCACCAAACTTAATGAATCAGAATAATTTGCACTAGTATGCATAAATATTGGGAATTTATTGAGCAATGGGAATATTAGCTGTGCTATTTGTTTTTTACCTGGTTTTGTGGTTTGGTTTCAGTTTTTGGTGGGATGGGAGACCTTGGTTGGGTTTTTTTGGTTGGTTGGTTGGTTGGTTGGTTTTGCATTTGTTTTTTTTTTTTGTTTGTTTGGTTGGTTGGTTTTTATGGGGTGTGCTTTTGGTTGGTTTTGTTTGCTTTCATTTGTGAGGAGTTTTTATTTAGGTTTGGTTTCCTGGATTTAGAAGTCTGGTTTTCTGCTTTTCAGTTTGTTAGAAGTGGCAAGCAAGGCATGTTGGCTTTCTTTGGTATTGGTCAAATACCAACTACAAAAAGACTCATTTTTTGTTCATTATAAGTAATTGCCATGATTTCAAGAGCAATTTCTGTTCTTGACTTTTCTGTTCAAAGAGTGCAGAAGAACTCTTTCATTCCAGCTATCTCAACATCAAATGAACATTATAAAAAAATCTATCCTCTACCAGAAGCCACATGTTGCCTCATTAGAAAAAAAAATAGGAAACATTTTATTTACTTTGAAAAAGACCACATCAAAATAGAAACATAGGAAGGAAGGAGAGGCTGCAGCTGTTGCAGTCAAAGTTTCAACTACAGAGCTCTTTTTTTTTAAATATTTGTCAAATTTCACAGGGTCATGTAGCTTTTGGTTTGTAGAGGCCTGCATCTATTTACATATATTTATTGTTTTTATTTCATGTCACCAGATATTACTTGCTTAATAAACCCAGTCATGTTATATAAGGTTAGAAGTGATGGTCAAAACCAAACATTCTTGCTTCATTTTTCAGTAATAGGACTTTCAGTTCCTTTCAGAGTGCAGATTTCATTTATCTGGCTTCCAGTGCATATGCTTCAGCATGATTATAAATTCTTTTAGTTAATCTGAATGGCAGTGCAACTTAATGTCCAGTTGGACAAGTCAAAACATCATCCAGCACAGAACTGAGGTCCAAGCAATCTGTACAGTATTAGCTTTGCACTGTTGCCAAGCAGTCAGCCAAATCTGAATCCAAAACATGAAAGAAAATGCATTTCACTTAATTATGTATTTTTGGCTGTTAAAAATAATTTTCACCAATTACATGTACTTGTTTTGTTCTCTACTAGTAAAAAAAAATAATCAAAAGGCAATTCATACAATTAAGCTGATAAAAAAAGAAGCTGTTCAATACTTGTTGTTCAACAGTATTTGAAATTCCCCAAAGAAATCAGTGAATTTAACTGCTTTGCCTTCCATACTTACATCTACTCCCAAAATTCAAAATATTCAATTCACTAATTCCTTGCTGGTTTGTAATTCATAGAGATATTCCAGCTCTGTAGTTTTGCTGCTATCATATTAGGTCATTCTCCAGTCACTTAAAGCTTGTAGGATATCTGTGCAGTTTTTATTCCTATCAATTAGCTCAAGCTAGATGGTTTTGTTTCTGCTTGTCTTTCTCCAATTCCGTCTCTTTTAATGTTTTTAGAAACCTCATGTGACATTCTAGCCTCCTCCATCTTTATCACATGCTAGACCTGGTTTCCATTCTGGGAGAGTTGCTTTGGATCAGCTGAAAAACCCTGGATCAACAATAAAGATGACCACTGGCTGTGTGACTGCTCTCTCTGCAACAAACTAGGTGTTTGTTTTTTCTTTCCGGTACTGGCTGAAGTGCTCTGGTCTCACACCACCACACTCTTGTGATAGACAAGGTGGTGAGACATAAGATCTGTCATCTTTTAAAGTTATCTGATCATGCAGCCTCAAATCTTCTATCATATATTTGTTTTCTATGCTGGACCTGATCCAAGACCTGCAGTCAAACCCTGTGGTCCCTTTGTGTTTTTTGATGCCTGGTCTAGAGCGGCACTTTGCTTGAGTCCATGCATGTTTTTTCCTACAGTTGTTTTTCAGTATCAGCTTCACTGAATGCAATTCAAAGTGTAAATCCTTCTCATACTTGAGTATGAAAATATTTGGGAATTACAAACACTTGGGTGACTGTTGCTAATATATGAATAACATGGTGATTTGGGATTATTCTCTGAGTAATAGTGCAAGAGAATACCAGAATGGGGTCAAATGACTGAAGTCATTTTTGGGAGCCAGAAATTTACATTAAAAAGAGACTACTGGGAACCCTATATTCCTCCTTGCTAATTGAACTCTTCAGGCTCTCTGAGGTAGAAATATTGCATGCCAATATAGTACAAATAGGGGAATTATATGTTAGGAAGTCTGGAACACGATACATGAGAAAAGGCTAAGCTAAACCGGTTTGTTCATCCTCCCAAGAGAAAAAGTGAACAGGAAGTCCTATTACCATCTTCAGCTTCCTGATAAGAGTAGAGAGAGGAGACAGAACAAGAGTGTTTTTTATGGTGAGCTGGGATAGGAAAAGAAGCAAGATCCAGAACTTGCAATCCAGGAGATCTCACTGGGAAAGAACATTTCATCACAAGAGTGGTCAAGCACTGGAAGAAGTTGCCCAGGATAGTTGTGGAGTCTCCATCCCGGGAGATGCTCAACCTAGATAGGAAAGGCCCTTGGCCAAATATAACCTGCTCTGAGAGAGAGGCTGGACCACATGACTTTGAAAAGCTCTTTATAACTGTAATGGTTCTATCAATCTATAGCTTTTCCCCAATTGCTCTGTGAGATTCTGGGATTTTCTGGGTTCATTACTGTTTGGGTAGATGAGGTCTAGGTGAAGAATAATGTTTAGAAATACCATTTAATTTATATAGGTTCCTTAAACTTTATTTGTCTGTGCTTGAGAGGCTCCATAAACCTCTTCTTCTCTTTTAACTAGAGGATATATGGATTTGCCTGTGTCTTAGATTAACACCATATGTAAGTGCATCTGTGTTGAGATTGATACCTTAAAATTGATCCTCAGACAACAGGAATTGTTAAAAGACTGAACTGGATATCACTGATACACTCAGTGGGCACAGCCAGACAAGCCTCAAAGGATAGACTTGAATGGCTTGCTGTAGAAGAGTCCTAAGGATAGAGTACAAGTTAGGATATTTTAGATATTCTATCTTAATTATTTTCTCATGCTGAGAAAGATTAGAGAAAAAAAAATACAACTTTTTTTTAACAAGAGATTAGTAAAGACATGGGGGGATGTACACCCCTACACACTGCTTTCTTCAAACACACAACATGCTGTGTGATGCCTACTGATTTTTTAAATTCTGAGATGTTCAGATTGACATTTTAGTGCCTATCTGATTTCAGTGTCTGTGTGTAATATATGGTTCAATAATCCCATTATGTGTGCCTGGCACACTCGTTCTTCTTCAGTGATGTGCCTCCCATAATTGATATAATAAGAACAGCCAAATCCTAATTCTGTGTGCCTCATCCTATCATTCAGCAAAGTTATATCGTCATCAGTTGCAATCTATTGTTTTCTTTCCTCCTGTGTGGTATTGATTTTTCTAACCTTTCCTAATGTTAAATTTTGTTTGGCTTTTTAACTTTCTTACCAAAGGTTAATGTTATTAAGTTGAGCAGGGATCTATAAAACTACAAGTATTACTGATTATCTTGCAATTGTTATACTGTCCTTTCATTAAACCCTGACTGCATCAGAAAGCTCTGTCTTGGTGACTTTCGTCATTCAGGAATAATAAGGTGAAGGTTGACAAGAACTGCATTTGAATTGTCCCATTCTGTGGTGTAAAATATTGAACTTGATATGTCAGGAACAACAGATTTATCTAAAACTCTCCAACAATCAGTGAACATGAATTGCACAGACATCACTTCCAGAAGGGTTGTAAAGAGGATGCAGGAAGATTCCAGTGCTGCTGCTTGTCCTCTTCCCCAGTACAGTCTGGCCACAGACTGTCTATCTGCCATTGTGGCAAAAGGAGTAAGTAAAAAAAATCTCTGTCAGTTCCACAACTGGTTATTTGCTTGATCTGGAAAGAGAATGAGAAATCACAGGTTAATTTGAAAGAAGTGGTGGCTTTCACAGTGGCACACAGTCAACATTTTTCAGTATGATCTACAGCAGTACATAGATAAAGCGTCCAAAGGTGCAGGCAGTGAGTAAACAGATTCAGGATACCACTGTTAAGACAGTTTTGGTTTTGATTATTGCAGCCAGAGTACACTCTTGGTATCAATATCATGGGCACAGTAATTTGCCTTTAATAAGTTATACATTTGACATCCCACTTACACATTTAGATTGCGTTTCCATGATTTGTATTTGAAGCCTTTTATTTTGAATATGTGCAAAAGACAGTAGCAGGGCTGAACTAAGGATATCTCTACGTGGTGCATCAGCTTTCTTTAGCTGCAGTGTTCTTCAGCCCGCATTAGCTTGCCTTAGTAGTACCTTTTGGTTGTTCTGAAATATTTTTCCAATCAAGGAACATCCTGAGAAGCTAGGCAAAAACTAACATTAAGTGAAATATTTTTAGTAGGAAATATAAAATTATAAATACTGAAATAATTGAAGCTGTTGAAGATCACTAAAAAACCTCAACAAACAAAAAAAGAACAAAAAGCAACAACAAACAAAACCAAAACAAACAAGCCACAAAAAACCCAAAACCAATCAACTGAAACAGAAACAATGACAAAACAGACAATTTGGTCTTACCTGGGTGGAAAGCAGAATCGCAGCCTACCTGCAGCTGCCATTACCTGACTGTCAAAGGAGGAGATCAAGCTTGTTAGTGACTGCAGGAAGGAGTATTTCAAAATGCTGGGGGAGAGTGTGGGTTAATTTTTTTTTTTAATAAATTGGTACCCATAAACCACTTCTACCAGCACTGTGAAGTCAAGGAACAGCCCTGGCAAAAGATAAAAGACTTCCTTCTCTACTGCTAATTTAAAAGCTGGTAACTCAGGTTGGATCTCTTCTCCCAGGCTCAGCAAGAGCTGTCCCTGCCATTGATGTACTCTCCATCTGGCACATTCTCATGCTGCTCAAAGGTGACTTGTGGAAGACTGGGGAGTTTCTGTCCACAGTTTCTCACATCTTGGTCTCTCTTGCCACCATCAATGCCAATAATGAGACTGTCTGAGAGCACCCCTTTCGTAGTAGATGAGGAACCTTTTCATTTAGTAGATGAGGGATCTTTTCATTTAGAGAGACTTTGATTAACAAATTCCCTTAAGTAGTTTTCACATCTAATTGTGAGCTTTCTGGGTGTCCCTCAACATCCCTCTATATCTTTCTTGGGCTCCCTTGGTGTCTCTGGCCAGCATTGCACAATTCCCGTGTTCATTACAGACTCCAGATGGCTTGTGTCACTTCCCCTCCTGCCAGTTTCACATTTATACCTTGTCTGGTGAAGAGTGGAATATGTCAGCACTTCAAATTGTTTGACACTTATCACTGACTCCAGGCTCTGGATGCATTTTCTTTAGCCTCTTAGTGGAGGCAGTAGTAGGACTTCTTCAAGGGAGTTCTTTGATTACATGTGTTGTTGCAGCTATATGATGCTTCACCTCAGCAGGCCTGTTATTACTACTTGAAAAGTTATTTAGAGCAATATCAGAAAAGCTACCCCTTTAGAACAGGTTTCCTTTCAGAAGGTTTTGAGGATGAAAAGAGGTATAATGCAAAGCATGCCATTATCTCCTCCCTTATCTCTTCCACTTCATCCAAATTCCTTACTGCATGACGGTTTTGTTGGATTTCATATGCACTCTGGTCATGTGGGAAACATTTTGTGTTGGTGTATTTCTTTCTAATGGAGAATCATTATTACGTTGCACATAATCTAAATTCCATCCATGCACTGATCTTGGAAATTCTGTCCTCTGTACCTTTATTTTTACCAGTAAGGTAGATGCAACCTTACTGGTAAAAGATTTACTGGTAGAGGCTTTGGAGTGTTTTTTTATGATGTAACAAAGTAATGTGCTTTTTACACACAGGCACACAGACTAGGATTCCTAAGTCTTGGTGCTTTTCTCTTGTCTGTTGTTACTGTGTATATAGCACAAACATAAAATCTGTCAGATAAAGACAAAAATAGGAGTCTTTTAAGGTGGCCTTGAAGCAGTAGGAGAGGGAACCTCTACATCCCGCTTGGATGATTCTTATTTTAATTTACAATTCTGTATTGGGTATTTTGTATCTTTGCAATCTCATTAAATAGTGACTTTATGTGGCAGATATACTCCACCTATAGTTACTCAGCATTTTATTGGAGATACAGGACTTGCTTTAGCTCTCAATTAAGAAATCTGAACTCCTTATCTTCTCCACTTTAACACGCACTCACCCATACAACCCCACTGCAAGGAAATTGTGATTGTATCACTTCAGATTAACTAGTACAACTGCACTGGTTCTGGAAAGCTTGAACACTTTTGTATGCTTACATTTATATACATTTTAATGTATGTAGCAGAAATGTAGCAATTGTAGCACCAGAGAGAACAGTCCATTTTCCTTGAACTCCTATCCTGTAAGTTGCTGGCCACCCAGTGCTCACTGTACTGGAATTTGTCAATTTAGCAGAACATCATAGAACATGATTATCCAAATTCACAGATTTACTCAGTAAGTTTTGTATATCTACTCCTGTGCATATCAAAATGCTGTTTCATAATAATTAGTTCAGCTGGGACCTATGGTCTTTTTTCTCTATAAGGGTAGTAGTCTTTTTGCTTAATTCTGCATCTCCATGCAGAGAATTTTAAGAGTTTTTGACTGCAGTTAATTTCACCAAAGACAGTAGTAGTTCTCAAAATGGAAAGATAACTTACATTATTTTTTTCTCTCTATTCTGCTACCTCCTCACTAGGGATGTGAAATAATTGAAACCATGGATCAGGCGCTCACAGATTTCACCAAGTGCCTTCAGATACTTCAGAAAAAAATCGAGAAGAATGATCTCCAGGTAAAGCTGACACATCTTCTGTTTCTGGTTCTTAGTAAATGCTTCTCCTTTAAATGTATTTAGGTTTATGTTTTAAGTTTGCACTGAAATTAAACATTATTTTCTGTATCCCTTCCATTTTGTGGTTTTGACATAATTTACTGCATGCCTTGTGAGCATCCTCTTCTTCTAAGAGAACCTAAACTCATGTGTCAACAAACAAGTGTTGGCTTTCTTAAAAGGCAGCTTGTATTGATTTCTATTAATGAACTACCCAAAGTGCAGAAGAGCTGTTTGTGGCTGGAGTCCCACTTTGGCATGTAAATACGTTGTCAAGTCTCAGCATTGATCTCCCTTCTCTCCCCTCCCAAAGGTGGGATGGGAGGGGGAATCATATCCGGCCAACATTACATATGGTAAACAATATCTCCTGAGAAAGGTTCCTCTAGAATCAAAGGGAACCTTTGCAGAGCAAGCATCACACTAAACTTAAAAGGAACGGTATGGAATTGTCAGCTGCTCATTTCATAAGAAAGGCAAAGGAAAAAACATTCCCCCTCCACTTCCACAGTGGTTTTGGATGCCAAATTGATTCATCTCTCACTGATAAAAAGTTGAAATTTCTTGGGAATTTTGAACATGATAAGTGGATGGAAGATGTGCTTGGGATTGCTGCCCTTTACTCCCCATGGAGCAGTCATTCATAAGGGCTACGCTCTCTCTTCTGCTCTGTACCTGTGGGTGGAGGAAATTGAGCAGAAACAGCTGCTGCATCTTCTTACCAATGTTGAGGACATGAAGAAAATGTTGAGTCATGTGAGAAAATTAATGGCACAAGATGGAAGAAGTTGCATAAACCTACTCTTTTACCATTTCCATTGTAGCAGGTTAGGAAAGTTACCTGGTTTCCTGAGATCACAGTACCTCCAACAACACAACAAGAGTTGGAAATGCCAGTACCACTTTCTCTTCCTTCTTTCCTCTCTCCAGGCTGACAAACAATTGCCTACTTTTTTGAAGTGTTTTGATCTTCTAAAACAGATATCCACGGGACATTTCAGAGTGGTGTCGCACAACGTCCATCTGCAATTGCATCCCCTCTTGCTGCCCTCTTGCAACAAGATACTGTTGTTCATCATGGGTTTTATGCCCATGAGTATAGACTGAGGTGGAAGGGTTCCTTTCTCTATACACTTCTCTTATTTCTCTGCCTGTTAGCCAGGAAATTTTATATGACGGTTTAATTTTTTTCTTCACAAGAACACAGAGGGGTGTCTTTGTCAGTTGGAGGCTTGGTGATTCTTCTGGATGTCCTGATAATGCAGTGCTTAATTTGATTCCTGCTCCCACACAGATACTCTGAGCACTTGGAGCATATGTTGGCCTTAGTTTATGGATGTAACCGTAATGAGTAACCTATGCCCAGGATTTATTTCAACTTTGGCCATTAAGGTTTTTCCCTCATAACAGAGTTACACTTAGAATGAAGGAGAACTTGATGTTTCCTGAATTTGGTTCATTATCAGTCCCAGCTGCTGCTATAGAGGGATTTTTTTTAAGCTAAGACAAGAGTTTTGTAATGAATAATCAATGTGTGGTTAAAATAAGAGCAATGGGAACATGACAGCTCAAGATGCATTTCAACAATAAGTAACCTATTTGTAAAACTTTAAATTCTTTTATCACTCTCCTACATAAATCCCTGTTAAGCTGGCTGCATTGTAATCCTTGATGATATTTTGTAAAGTACAAACCAGGGCATAATTGCAGTAATTGTGCAGAGTTCATGCCATTGCAGTAAACCTCAGATTTCAGATCAGTTATAATATTTTAATGCTGTTCCAAATAAGATGTGCTTTAAATACAACCTGAGTTTTTCAGAGGTGCAAAAAGTAACACAGATAGTGTTTCTGAAACTAAGTACCATGTTCATTAAATCCTAGCTGCTGCTTGCTCACAGTGTCTGTTCCGTAAAACGTAATAAGATGTCATCAGCTGATTAATGCACAATAGCTAAAGCGTACGTTTCTATTTTTAGTCTTCTACATTTTCTGACATAAAGAGTTTCAAGAAGTAGTTTTCAAGAGTTAATGTAGGCAAATAATATGTGAAACTTAGGCAAATGGAACCCAAAACTGAATCACAACTGTATTAATTATTAGTTTGTGTTCAAATTTGTCCCTTGATCCAAGGCATTAGTTATATTTTGTAAGTTGGAGTCTTGGTGATTCTTCTGGATGTCCTGATAATGAAATGCTTAGCTTGATTCCTGGTCCCACACAGATACACTGAGCACTTGAAGCACATACTGGCCTTAGTTTATGGATGTAACCACCTGGCTCCCTTGAAACTCCAGCCTCTTTAAATAACTACATTTGCACTTAATTTAGGTGTCTTTGTGGGTGGCATTGCTGGCATTAAAAATGTCAAGTGGTAAGAAAACAGACTGTTTAAGCCATGGATCTGAAATCTTTGAGAATACAAATTCTTCGGAGAAGAAAGCTGTCACTGAATTCCGTAGTCTGCTGGGAAGTACACAGAGCTGAGAAGAAAGGAAGAACCAGGGTCTGAAGACTAGAACTGCATAAAGAAGTTCTTCATCTGCATTTGGATTTTTGGGCTTAAGTAAAAAATTGCATGTCAAAATGCGGGGGTTTTTCCTTCTGGAAAGCTTTCCTTTTAACTAGGAGTATCAACTAGGTATGTCTCCAGCTATTATTTTTGCTCACTCAGTCTGGCTTATCCAGAGTACCTGTCAAAGAAGAATATGACAGAGACACCACAGATCTGTTTCTCCTTGATTTAGAGCTGAAGTTACTAAACAAGGGAAGTATCTCTTTAATATCTAAAATTGATGCCACAGTCATGCTGTGTTTGCTGCTCTTTCTGGGTAGCAATATGATAAGCTAGGAAATGAATTACATTCAATGTATACCGTGGGTCCTCAGTCCTGTGACATAGTTTATCTGGATGAAATTAATCTGTGAGGTATTTGAAACATATTTTCCTCCATTGATTAGAGAATAAGTTATCATTTATGTGCTATACTGAACAGATAAGATGTCTGCTCTGATCTATCAGTCACATCGACAGAAGTTCTACATCAAGGAGCTTTTTGAGCTCACATGAACATATGATAGCAATATTTTGTTCCAAAGATTTAAGATTATGTAATTTATTTTCCATGTCTCTGCACCTCCATCCTCCTCCTTTTCTTCATACCTGGTCACCCAAATAGCTTTTGAACAAATAACTCTTGGGCAGAGGAATAGAGTGCAGAAAGTTAATAATGTTAACAGCTTTCTTAGAGGTCACCTAAGTAGGAGTGAAAGTGAGATGGACACTCAGTGCCCCCACTGGGAAGAAGACTGCAAAATTAGTTTTAATTTTATTGGTTCTTAGAGAATTCAGTTGGAATTTACCAAAAGGAAAAATGCACTTGAAGTTGACATTCATCTGAGACACAAGTCTGGGAGAAAAAATGCTTTGTTAGTTCTTGAGCTTGTTGATTGATATAAACAGAAGTAATTTTCTTTTCTGGGATAATTTCCCAAATTCATAACTGCCCTTTCCTTATGCATATAAGAGCTCTTAAAATAGTTTTTGAATCCTCAGAGTCATTATTTCTGGTTTATATTGCATATTTTAGTTGCATAGCCAAGTCATGTAGAAAGCAGCATTGGGGTAATTTTCTGATAACCAAGTCACCTAATTATGTGTATTTATAATTACATACTGCAGTGAATGTTAGAACAATCAGTACCCTTTATACGTGCAAGCTAGAATCAGTCTTAATTTTCCCTCTCCACAGCTCTAATTAATTTGTGAATTGCATTATATTGGATGGGTGAAGCAAAGTACTACCAACAGAATCTGATTCCTGAAGCTTCTTTCCAACCTAAAGGCTGTTAGATATTTCTTTGTCTTTCTGCATGACTGAGTATGCATGCATACACATACACATTCATGTATGTATATGAAGACACACATTTCTGTCAGCATACCTTCCTGGCCCTATGTGAGGCTTTTTTACTGTCTTCATAACTCTGTCTTCCATTTCTGCCATGTGTTTCTTTTGCATTGTTCATGATCTAAGGAACATTTTGCTTTACTGCTTTAATCACTATTTTATCCATTCTGAGGTCATGTGAGTACTTTCCTTTTTTAATTACAAGACCTTCAAGTAAACGTATTTGCAGTAATTTCTGTCTGGTACTGCTTTATATTCTTAATATTCTATCATGTAATACAAGGAACTAACTGAACTGGCAAAATGATAGGCATGCTCACAGTATCTCTTATGTAGAGATCACCAGATCTTGCATTAAAAGTGAACATTATTATCTTAAATTTGCACATGGAAAAACAAAGTACAGAAGCAACTTGTCCTCACTCTTCCAGCATGCAAGTGGTCCAGCTGGGGATGATCCTCTAAATCCCAACCTTCATCTTTTCTTAACAGTGTCATGCCAGTGAGAACTGGAAGTGTGTTTGTCAGATATGCAGCTCCAAAAAGAATCCTCACAATGTGAAGCTAGATCTAAGCCATTATCTTTATCCCAGAGTTAAAAACTCTGCTTTCTTTAACTGTTTCCTCCAAAATACCATTTAGTCTTAAAACTAAGCTCTGGGACTTTTCATTTAAGTTTATCATCTTTTCTACTTAAAAGAAAGCTAAAGCAACTCATTTGGTTATATGGGCTGAAGATATAAAAATTTAATTTTATTGAAACCTGTATGCCTTTTAGTGGTTTAATGTTATTGTGTTTAAATTGATAAAAGCATCGGTGTCAATATGAAAAAGAAAAAATATCCAAACCTACTCTTCCAAAAAAACTCTTTGCAATAAAGGGATACTATACTAACATTTCCATTTTAAAATTACACTATAAAGGCTCGATCTTTCCTCACTCTAGGATGATACTTCATTTAAGTCAACACAAGCATTCTTCTTTTTGCCCTTTTAAAGGCAGTGTCAAATCTTTCTTTTCTGTTGAGGGATATTAAATTAAACATAAGTGAAGTCCAGTGTTTATCATGTGAGGACAGTGAAGGTTTATGTACCACCTTCAGCTATGCAGTGTTCAAACAGCTTATTTAGCACTCTGATTTTGGTGAGTTAGTAATCTCCTTCATAAACCTTTCCTGTCAGAAAGAAACAAATAAATCTAAAGTGTTTCCTGCTAATTCCTAATTCTAGAATGTAGAATTCCACAATACCTTTCATAGGAGTAAACCCCTATAGGGGGGTACAGACCTTGAGTGCTGACTATTTTGACTCTGACATCCAAAACCAATCTCCAGGAATGTAATATCTAACCTATCTTTCCAACTGTTGAGTTATTTTAAGGCTTCCCATTGTAAAGGTAGGGGAAAGTACATTTCTTGTAATATAGGATATCAGAACTTGCCAATTCCCAAAGAGTAACACCCTAATTTAATGCAAAGGAAGTATGCTGTCTACCTGTTCCACTGTAGCTGTAGGCATCAAGATAACACTGAATATTTTAGTTTTAGAATAATTTAATGCAAAATGAGGGTGTCTAAAAGAACACAATACATAACCTACTGAGAAATTTTCCTGTGTAATTCTTGTGCTGGAGCTTGTATTTTGTCTGTGAAAATAAAGAAAAAAGGTAGAAGGGGGGGGGGATTTCTGGAAAAATGCTTTGATTTTTGTTTGTTTAAAAAAGATAAACCAAATATCAAACTTTGCAGAGATGAAGAAGAAGGGGCAAAATACCCTTTGTTTAGGAAGTTCAGTGGATGGGAGAGATCAAGGATACACTCATTAGCAATCCTGTGGAAACTAATAAGGAAGCCATCTACTCTTCTCGCAACTTAATCAAAGGATAAATGTATTTGAATCAGAAAATGTGAAGTTACTACTGGTGATTTAGTATTTCTTTTGTAATCACCAATGTTGTCCTGCTTATAATTATTTTTGATAAGAGAAGTAATCCTCCTTCCACCTCCAGTCCCTTCTGCTTTACAGGAGGCACAGCATCCCTGATAGTATCTGTTGTTGATGTAGCTTTCTCCATGCTGGTTAAGTGGTCAGGGTACACTGACATACCACTGTTCTCAAAAGACTTTTGTACTTACTTGTCAAGAATAAATGGCAGGGCTTTTGACTACTGGTGAGATAGTTTCAAAAAAACCTTTTATCGGTTCTCTACATCTGTGAATATAGAAACCCTGGCTTTAGAGGGAACGGTTCCATAACTTCATAAACTGCAGTGATCTGGTACTTCAAGCAGTAAGTGAATCTACAAATTAACCATTTTCTGTGTATTATTTTTTTATCCTTTTCAAGGAAACTTTTTAAACATAAGTAGTGCATACAATGATGCTTTCTTATTAGTTTTGGTTTTTTTCTTCCATGACATTTTATCCCTTTTTGTAACATTGTTTAGCCTTCAAACTATCAAGAGAAACAGTGAAATTGTAATATTGGTCAAATTTTTTGAAGCTGTTGTAGGTCTTCTTCCCTTTTCCTTGCCCAGAAAAGAGTACTAGGGGCAGAGTGGAGAGGAAGGTATTAGTTTGTTGCAAAGTAAGTGTGTGGCTATTCCTACAGAGGAATGGTTTTGCCTTTAGTCACTGTCTTCTGAAATCCTTTTATTTTCTGTAACCTTTAACTGTGGACCTTTTGGCTGACACTAGTAGTGTTCAAGAAGGGGCAAAGAAGCTTACAGTAATTTAACTCTTCACAATTATTGTGAAAATGTGTCAGCCTGGTAAGACTTGAAAAGCCCCTACACTATTGCACTGTAATAAAGGCAGTAGCACAAGCTCAACTGAGGTAGGGATTGAAGGCCCTTCATAGCAGAGCTGCACTGGCAGCCAGGCTTTGGTAGCTCTGATGCTCATACTGAACTTTTTTTAATCACCTGCCTTTTAATTTTACTTTGTCACTACTAAGGAGAAGATTCAGGGAATGGTCTCTTCAACTTGCCTAAAGAATCCATCAAACTACCCTTTTAAAACAACTAAGCAACTAAGCACTGAACAATTAAAGCTCAATATTTTGTGCAAATTAAATGCGAGCATAAAATGTTTACAGCTTCACAAGTGCCTCCAGTTTAAGAAATCATGCTTCATTTCTTTTTAAATGCATGGATAAATTTATATAGGCTAGAGGACAGTGTAGAAAAATGAAATTGTTTTTCTAATGGGTGTAAACTGACATTAGTCAGGCTATGTTTAGCTTATCTGCTATAAATACTGAACCTGCTCTGAAAAGCAAAATTGGCATCCAAGACCCTAACCTACTTCCTTCAATATAAGTGTATCTTCAGCCTCTTACAAACAAATGTATGAATTCAAGACTTCTTTCTGCAAATGTGCACCCGCATGGAAAAAAAAAATAAATCTGTACTGCCCAAGTATTCAGTGAAATCACTAAGAAGAGGAACTACTTGCAGAGTAGGACCTGAGAGACACAGGGAAAATATTCTGTCTTCAGTTTCAGGTCTTACATCTGTCCCTTGAGTATAATAGGACAGGCTATTATCCCCTTGTTCATCATGAAGATTAATGTTCAGACCAGCTGAAAATAGTACTGTTCTATTGGGATCTATCCAGAAATCTTCAGACCTGTGTGAACCCAAGTTTAAACTTTTTAAATAGCAGAGCTATCGTCTTGTCCTAGTTAGGCACAAATGCCTCTTTTGTCATTATCTCTTCTGCAGTGCTGCAGCAGGAGAGTGAGGATGCCCTACAGCTCTTGTGTTATTTGTGGTGTCTTTCATACAGACTTCATTGCTGAATGAGAAGATACACAGGGAAAGTGTCTGAGCCATTAACTCTTACTCATATGAAGGGGGAAAAATCCCACCACCCTTTAATGGGAATGGAGTTTTGTAAATTTTCTTTCCTTCATATTATCCATAATGTTTTCCTTTAAAAATCTGTGAATCTTTTCTTCAAATTTGATACCTAGATTTAACAAGACTGAATGGAAATAAAAATAGGCAGAAAATTAGTTCTGAAGAAAAGATGAATCTGGTTTTGGAAGCCACAGGAAAGGATCTCAGCATTGTAACCTCATAGTTTCTCATAGGATCTCATAGTGTTGAAAACAGCTTTTTCTGTTCATCCAGGCCTGTGGGCTGCTGGTGAAGCATTTCACCTAATGACCTATTTTCCATAGAAAACTTCCCCACTTTTTTTATATTGGCCCAGGCTTTTTTAACCTCCTTTGTAGGCTTTCCAAGGGTCCCAGACTAGCATTTGGGTAAAAGTTGAAACATAACCACACGAAGGCATGATGGGGAATGGCAAGGGGAGGGAGGAGGGGGAAGGGGAGGGGGAGGGGGAGGGGGAGGGGGAGGGGAAGGGGAAGGGGAAGGGGAAGGGGAAGGGGAAGGGGAAGGAGAAGGAGAAGGAGAAGGAGAAGGGGAATGGGAATGGGAAAGGAAAGGGAAAGGGGAAGGAGGAGGAGAAGGGGAAGGGGAAAGAGAAAGAGAAAGAGAAAGAGAAAGAGAAAGAGAAAGAGAAAGAGAAAGAGAAAGAGAAAGAGAAAGAGAGAGAAAGAGAGAGAAAGAGAGAGAAAGAGAGAGAAAGAGAGAGAAAGAGAAAGAGAAGGAGAAAGGAAAGGGGAAGGAGAAAGGAAAGGGGAGAAGAAAGGGGAAGGGGAAGGGACTGTGTGCCGGAGAAAGAAAGGTTGACTGTGGCAGACACATCTTACATTGGTCTTGGCTTTCTAGACCTGCAGCACTAATAATGAGTTAAGCAATGAGAATTATTAGTTAGGCTGAAGTATGGGCTGGTATTAGGTTTATGTGCTCAGGTGCTGGTGGGGGGAGGCAAGGGGAGAGGAGAGGCCAGGCCAGGTCAGGTCAGGCCAGGGCTGCCCCAAGCCAAAACCAACCAATTCCCCCTGCAGAGCACAGCCCAGCCTCACCTCCATGGACAGGCGGGGAAAGTGCAGCTGAGAAAGGGCAGAAGCTGCCTGGCTGTGAGACATGAGGTAAAATGTGTGAGAAACATCCCTGGTAGCCCTGAGGGAAGAATGAGAGGAGAAGCTGCAGCACACCCCACCTCCCTCACACCCCCCTGCTGATATTCCCCTAGGGAGTCTCCTGGACAAGGTGGATATCTCCTGAGAGAGCTGTGGAGAGCCCATGCTGGAGCAAGTATCCACATTGCAGCCCACGGAGGACCATGGTGGAGCAGTAGGTGGAGGCTATGACTTCTGGGGAACCCAAACTGGACCAGTTTGGTTCCTGAAAGAGTGTAGTCCAAGGAGAGGACCACATGCACGGGAAAAACATGAGGAGAGGCAGAGAGGAGCTAGTAGAGACTGACCACAGAGCCCTTCCCCTGCACCAGTCAGGGTCGTGGAGCAACAGGAGCCTCTACAGTAATGCCTGGTGAGAACTCTGGCCATCAGAGCTACCAAGGTTTCAGAAAAGAAGCAGGAGAGTTTTACTATGTGGCTGCCAACAAAGATCCAGTGGCTTCAGGAGGGCAGCAGCCACCTCAGCTCAGGCCTTCTGGACCTGTACAGAGCTATGGGCCCCCTCAAGGGAGTAGCTTTGGGAGTCAGTATGGGAATGAGGCAGGGCAGGGAGGAGGTAGAGGAGTCAGAAATGAAGGAGTGAGCTTGGGCCTAGGAAGAAGAAAGACGAAGTGTTTGGGTTTTTTGTTTGGTTGTTTTTGGTAATTGCTTTGTTTGTTTTATTTTGTTTTCCCCAAACTTTATTTTTAATTGACAATAAATTAAGTTAACCTAAACCTAATTTTCCCCAAGTCAAGTCTGTTTTGGCTCTGATGGTAATTGGTAATTAACGATCTCCCTGTCCTTGTCTTGACTCCTGAGGTTTTTTTATTCCATTTTCTCCCTGCGCTTTTAAAGAAGGGGAGTGAGAGAGAGGCTGGGGTGAGTGCCTGGCCACCAGCCAAGGTTAAGCTACCACAGACCTGTAAAGGAAATGAAAGAAAAGTTGTCAGGGCTCAGAGAGGTGTGCAAAAGTGCACAATCTCTCACTGATCTATGTCCTGGGATAAATGCCCTGTTTGTGGGCTGGCAGGCAGAATTTAAAATGTCATTAATCCATTAGGTCCTGAGTAGCCAGGAACCATCCTGCACAGCGCTGTCTCTGCCTGAATACCGGAGAGGGAGCCACAGACCAGGTGAGGATCCCTGATCCAGAGAGTAATCTGTACCCTCCAGGGGCAATAGTGGAGGCTTTTAGGGAGAGTCTTTGCAGCAAAGAGCTTGTTTCCCCTGAAGTGTCCCTCTTACCTGCTGACCCCACAGGGCCGGGTTCACCTTCAGCACAGGCTGCCTGCTGGCCCTGCGTGAGGAGTGTGGGACAACAGGCTTTAGCACAGCAGGATTCGGGTCCTGCCAGCAGGGAAGTGGTGGGTTATGGTTGTATTGTCCTTCAGATGTTGTGACAACATGGAAGTGTGTTGGAGGGATAGGAAGAAAGGCTATTTTGGATGATAGTTTTGTAGCTGCTGGTTGGTTGTAGTTTTATATACAGATCAAGAGCATTCAGGAATAGCAATGTTTATGGATTGTAATCTGAAAGAAAATAGACAACAATATTTTTTAAAATATGATTTTTGGCTTTATACATACTTATCTGGAGACTTTGTAAAAGATACATTTTGAATTACACTCTGGATTTCTTTTAGGTGAAGACTGACAGCTGAGTTAAGGGAAATGTGATATACAAAGCTCACAAATAACAGATTTTCTTAAAGAAGATAGTATCACCATTGGGATATCATTGATGGGAATTTTCAGTTAGTTTTCCCCTTTTTTTACTCCTACAGGCAGTATATAAAGAGATTAAAAACACAGCCTGTGCCAAACAGTTTTTGGCCGTATATTCAAGTGGATATGAGATTGTTAGAGAGATTTTCCTGACCATTTTAGCATAATCTTTGAGGGCCTCTTGCATTGCTGCTAATACAAATCCAGGGCTTGCTTTCTTAGGAATATGATAGTTTATAGTGATAGGTTTTAAATTTCTATGGGGATGGTACAGAAGTACGTGCTGTAGATTACAGCGGTTCAACTGGGGGAGAAGAAAGGTTAGCTTGGTATCTGTGAATGTCTTTTCACATTGTTTTAAAAGAATGGATGATCACATGATTTTTCAGCATGCATGTGTTAATAGTCCTGGAATCCTTGTTCAAGCACAGAATAAATACATCAGGGACAAAAATAGCACATTTTTCTCCAAAGCCATGGTGAAGATACTGCTCTAAGAGTTTCAGTGCACTTTCACCTACTCACAACAGCATGGCAACAGTCTGGAGCAGGAACAGGACCTTCACCCAGAAAATCTGAAGCAATAAGGAATTCCAATGACCCTCACCTCACACACAGCAGGAATTGCAGAGCTGCACTCCACCAGACCGTCAGTAGCACAGCAGGAATTATTGCTGTCTCTATTCTACCTGAGGCACAGGGAGTACAGCTTGATCAAGGTCATACAGGAATATTCAACACAAGAGTAAGCAGTGAAATTCAGATTTCTTGGGGTCCAGTAGTTCACATGGATTTTGTAGATTAGGTTTCTGTAAATTAGAAAGAATAAAGTCAACAGCTATGAAGTTTATGTTCTGCAAAATTTACACCAGATGATGCTATATTCACCCTCAAACATTCCATTTACCTGCAGGAAAGAGCAAAGCCAAAGCACTGAAATGAAATCAACTCATTTGATGAGAAACACAAACACAAGTCAATAGTAGAACCAAGATTAAGTTGTTGCCAGCTACTCAACTCTGTGACTGGCTTTTAAGATTACCCTTCACTTTTCCATCTTCGTATCATGCATATTGCTTTTTTTAAATAGACAAATGTGATCCATTTGCATGCTTATTGTTACTAGCAGAAAGAGTTAGCTTCTTATTTGAAATCAAAGGGGCTACAAACAGAAAAAGTAGTTGCATAAAAATGTAAGAAACTGAGCATAAGCAAGAAATGCTTTGTTAAGGAGATAGAACTGTATAATATAAAGACCAGTGGAATCAGAGATGTTAGAGTGAAGCTGGCTGTGGGTTATCATCTCAGGTACACAGACAGAATGGCAGTCTTTGACTGAGAGCTTTTGATCCCATGAAGAGTCAGATGGCTGAAGCAGAAAGCAAATTCTGTTTAAAGAGCAAAGCTCAGATGCTGCTGTGTAGCTGGACATATAATTCATGTAAGAAATTATTGCCATATCTTTCAAGTAAAGCACTGAGATAGAGGTCTGTACTCAACTAAACCAGACAATATCTTGTCTGAATATACAGCGTTGGGTTTTGGGATTTTAATCATTCATTAGTTTTACATTGCAATTTTGTGGATTATAGAAAAAAATGTCCATGATCTGGCTGACACAAGAGCTCTCATACAGCTATGGGACAATGAGCTGAAATCTACTCTGGCTCATTTGTTATCGAGGTAAGTGCTTGCTATGTTTTAAAGTCTTCAGTATTTAAGCTGACATAGAGATCAAAAAGTATATATCTGGATTTTCTAACCACATCCTGACTTGACAATATTGCTTTATGAAGGAAAAAATGCTTTACTTTTAACCTGGTCAGAATTTATGTAGAGTCAAAGGAATAAAGCAGTAATAAATGTAGCATTCACACTGCTACTTAATTGCTTTTCAGCATATAATACACTTCAACATATATGCATCATATTGATCCAAATTTTTAAATTAAAGGAATAGGCTCTAGAATGCTAGGAAATGAGGAAAGGCTGTGAAAGGTGAAAAGATACTCTGGAAGTGAGAAGGTTATAAAAGGAATCTGTCCTTTAATCAGGTAGGATATCCGACCTGTAACTGGCATAGAAATATCTTAGGTATTAGCTGTGGGTGATCTCCATGGTCTCACATAGAGGGAGGTAAGAGCCCCAGAGCTTTTATGATGTCTTGATTGCTGATGTCTTCACTTTTTTGTTGAGGGGAGGTCTTTCTAGTGGTTTATTCAGTGCTTGTGGTTGCTGTCCATGTAAATGTGTTCCATTTCACCTGCACCCCCCCTCTGAGACTTAGACGTGTTTGCAAGTTGTCTGAGCTCATGTGTAAGGAAGTCCTTTGAGTTGTGTGTCCAGAGCCCCACCCATATGCCAGGGAGAGGATTTCTTATCAGAGATAACAAGCACATTTTTTACAAGAATAGGCAATATTTGCTGTCAGCTTGAACCTTGAACTTTGCTCTTAGATATCATGATGGTGCTGACATTAAAAAGATTTTTTGCACTTTTTTCACCCACCCCAGAGAGTTCCAGCTTCATGTTTCCTTTCACCCTTCTCCTAAAATATATGCCCCTCAGTCATTTAGTGAAAACCTTCTTTGTATTTAACTCATCCACAACAGAAGGAAGAATGTCAGCTGGGTTAGTTTTCACAGGAAGGTAGCAAGCAGTCTAGCAAGCAGTTTGCAGAAAGCTATCTGTTTATGCTTCCCTTCTCCTTTTAATTACCCTGCTGTTTGATAGTGACTGCTAAAACTCTTTAAAGAGAGGCTAATGTATGAGTCTGTCATTTAAAGATGACTGAATCCCACCATTAGATCTTCAACTCTTTCTAAATTAAAGTTTGATCACATTTAAAGATGCAATGCGATATATTTGAAGTCAGGTTATAGATAGTCGAAAAGAATATGGTGCTTTCCACACTGTGCCTGCAACAATATAAGCTTTCCTTTGTACTTATTTAAGATTTTATATCCTTTTTTTTCAGGAAATGAATGGTGCTATGTGAAAACAAATTGTATAAGGGGACTGGTGACAGGACATTTAAGTGAAGTATAGACATTTCAATTGAAGTACAGTGTGCTAGTCAAATGCTGCCTGCTGGGCTGATTAGAAGTAACAGTATAATTCTGTAGCCTGTGTTATACAGGAAATCATAGTAGAAAAATTACTGGTCTCTCCTGTCTGGAGTGTGGGAATATATAAATGTCCTGTGCTTTGATATTGACTTTGTCTTAGGTTCTGGAATGACCAAGAGTCGTGTATGTGCTTTCATGGCACATCCATTTTCTTAAGTGCTTGGCAGAGTGAAAGGAGCAGTGATTGCAGGAAAGAAACTGATTGTTTTGTTAGTTTGTGATTTTGTGTTGTGCTTTTCTTAATGGAGGTGATAGCTTTAGGATGAAAAGGCTCTTGAGGTTTTTGCTGGACTTAGCCTCTCTGTTTTGTTACATAAGAGTGTGTATACCTAGACCTTCAAATAGAGTCTTTAACAATTCTAAAATGTCTGGATGCCTGTCACTGCTGCCAAGACTACCCAGTGAAAGGCAGGACTGTAAACCATGACAGAACTACAAAGTTTTAGCTTTTCTCTCTGACTAGTCTTTTTATACTCTAGCTGAGGTTTCTTTGCTTACCTGCCATGTACTTGTGGTTTTCATTTTCACAATCTTTACAAACTCTAAATAATAGCTACATTCCCTTTTCAGATATATTAGCCCTCTCCCAACATGCCACAACACCAACCTCTGTTTTATGGATGCCTTTTCAACAGATCTGCTCCATGCTGGATTCGTTTTATTTTCTTACTTTTGGGGCACCAGTCCACAAGATCACCACACTGTTGCTACTGAATAAGGAGTAGGACTTTGGGATCACTTCTGTCATACTTTACAATACTAAAATTATGTTATGGCTAAGCCTTAGTACATTTTCCATTTTATTGATTCCGGCACAGACACAAACTGGTTTTGCTTGACTGGTGATGACTGCGATTAAAAAAGCTTTTGCTGTTTTGTGTCCTGTTTAAGGACAGGTTTTCCCAACATTCATATTCTATTGGTCACCTGATAGGTCTGTGTGATCTGCAGTGTGCACAGAAAATACTACCTGTCTTCAGCACAAGAACAGCTTTTTTCTTTAATGTTTGCTGCTAATATAATGTGTTATGTTGAGCCAGTTTGACTTCTCAAGTATTTTCTTGGTGGTAATGAGAAAGATGGTATAGTTCCTCACCAACAGAAAATGAGTTTAATTTTTCATGCAAACCAATATTCAACAGAATCATAAATCCCTTGCCATGGTAATAAAAATAGAAGCTGATGTTATTAATACATCATTTCAGATACACAGAGCACTATTATGTGGCTCCTGGGTTGAGTAAAACTTCATGTAATGACAGCAGCCATAGACTTGAGCCCTATAAAGTTGGAAACTTCACCAGATGGCCTTTTTTAAGGCAGCTTCTAAAGACTCTATTGCTGCAATGTGTTAGGGCTCTAGATAAGACTTACTCAGTGGTAGCTTTTGAAAACACAGTTACTGAACATAACTGTTCCACATTATGGAAGTAATAATACTGATACTTTGCACTCAGTGATGTTTTATCTGGGGACCCAAAAGCTCTTAGCCAAGGCTTTCTGCTTGTAGGAATGAAAGTGTTCAGAGGCTTGATGAACTGTGAGAGGATTAAGCAACCTCAGTCTGATACTGTGCAGTATTACAAGCAGTCAGGTGGTGCTCTGTGCAGGTCTGGGATGGGACAGGAGAGCATTCCTCTTCCTCTCCCTGTACCTGACTGCTGAGAGGTGTGCCAGTCACTTGGGGTAGAACCTGCTACTTCAGTATTACTTTTAATCTTGAGTAGAGCAAATCTGTGAGTGAGTTTGCTTGTTCATTAAAGTGCACAGGAACAAGAATGACATACGGTGGCCTTAGGTTGGAATTTCCTTTATTCCCTCCATAAACCATGAGGATAATATTGAAATGACGTTAGGCTGTGTGGATGAAGGATACTAAGACTCAGATATGCCACACTTACCTAAGGGGCTTGGTTGTGGACTGTTATATCTTAGGCTCTGTATAATCAGGGTAGAAAGATAAGTACATGCAAAGGCTGGTCTGTATTTTAAGGACAATGGTTATGTCTTTTTTAAAAGTACATGGTCTTAAATTGTGCCGGGGGAAGTTCAGATTGGATATTAGAAAGAATTTTTTCACGGAAAGGGTGATCAGACATTGGAACGGGCTGCCTGGGGAGGTGGTGGACTCGTCGTCCCTGGAGACATTTAAAAAGTGACTCGATATGGCACTCAGTGCCATAGTCTAGTGACTGTGGCGGTAGTTGTTCAAGGGTTGGACTCGATGATCTCTGAGGTCCCTTCCAACCCAGCCTATTCTATGATTCTATGATTCTATGATTCTGCCCCATGTTTGCCATGAATTTAATCAGTTTAATAGTCAGCCTTAAAAGTCACATAACAGTATTTATCAATAATCGGAACAAATAGCTGTGTTTGGTTTTGTATAATCAGTAGGTTGTTTTTCTTTTTTTCTTTTCTTTCTCCAAAGTTATTTCATTGTAGATTTTCAGGGTCTAGAGATCATGCCTGAGTTTTCTTGTTGACTGTTTTTGTTTTATCTTTTAGATTGATGCGATTGTGGCTTTGGGTGGACTTGGAGGACGCTTTGACCAAACAATGGCATCAGTGGAAACACTTTTTCATGCAACAAATATCACACCTTTTCCAGTGATAGTTATCCAGGAGTGCTCACTGATTTACCTGCTTCAACCTGTAAGTGTTGTGAAAAGTTACTTCAGAATAAAACTGACCTTCCCCCACCCCTGACCAGGTCTTGCACCATTAAATGCTCATGTTCTTATTTTTTTTCTGTAGAGTCAGAGAGTAAATATAAAATATATTGCAGGTAAGCATACAGAAAATGACAGACTTGGCACTCCTGCCTTGGAAAAGATTGTGTTTAATTTGTTCAGGATAGATTTATTTAAAAGGGGAAGAGCGCAGAAATCCAGAAGGCATGAAAACTGGAATAGGGAAAACACAGGATTTTGATTTTAAATGAAAAAAAAGTTTTAAAACTTTTTAATTAGATTCCAGTAAGTTTAAATTTAGGACACAGTCCTTTTTTCATGTTTAGTAGAAATAAGGATATCTGCAGTAAGAGAAACAAAAGAAGACTGTAAGAGGAAGATATGAGGGACTTCCTGACAAAAATGTCAGGCAGAGCTCTTATGTGGTCTGAGTGGAGCAGTTCATTATGATGACAATCCAGCTTGAATCACCAAGGGAATTTATTTCAAATGTGTTATTTTTTGTGGGTTTTCAGGTCTGCTAATCCATTTATTGGTTCATAAAACAACCCTCAACAAAAGATCTTGCTGGGCTTATGCTTTTAAGATTTAAATTAAAGGCACCAAAGACTCCTCTTACAGTGCTTCATTTATTTATTTGGAAATATCTTAATCTGATATCATGGTTTCTAGAAGCATAAGTAACTTGCCATTTTATCTTGGAAAGCTTATTTCATTAAAATAAATAACATTCGCTGATAAATTTGACAAAACCCTGTACCACGTGTGCTTCATTGTAGTTTGTGAAAAACATTAATAAAGTTCTACAAGATTATAGATTGAAATTCACAGGGGCAGATGCTTTATTAACAGCTTTGAAGCACAGTGTCTGCAGGAAAGATAGTAAGCACAGGAGCTCATTTGCTAGTGTGAGGAGGAATGGGTGCAAGTACTTCACTGACCACTCTAAATTAGTTTTAGCATAATTTTAAGAATGTATTGAAAAGCTTAAATAAGCAGAAATTCCCAGTTTAGCTTACAAAACAATTACTTGGACTGGAAAGTCTTTTAATTCTTTTCATTCGTCTTTTCCGTAAGTGACTTTAAAATGCCATCCCTAAGGCTGCTTTCAGAAGAGTCTTCAATGAATAATTAAACCCTTTTCAACTTGAAAAAAACCCAACATGTTCTTCGCATTTAAATAGAAATAGTACATTGCTAATTGTGCTTGCTGGAAACTTGTCTATGCTCTGCTTTTAATAATGCCATACAAGAATCACAGTTATTGAAACTGGAAAAGTCCTCTGAGATCATCAAGTCCAGCCTATGACCTAACACCAGCACATCAGCCAGACCATGGCACTAAGTGCCACATCCAGCCTTTGCTTGAACCCCTCCAGGGATGATGACTCCACCACTTCCCTGGGCAATCCATTCCAATGCCTGATCACCCTCTCTGTGAGGAAGTTCTTCCTGATATCCAGCCTAAACCTCTCCTGGTGCAGCTTCCTCAGGCCATGCCCTCTGTACTTTCACTAGATGCCTGGGAGAAGAGCCCAGTCCCCACCTGACTACCCCAACCTCCCTTCAGGTTGTAGAGATTGATAAGGTCCCCCTTGAGTCTCCTTCATGCCAAATAATCATTTAGTACTTTTTTGTTGATGGAAAGAGTTCCACAGATTTATTTTTTTTTTCTACCATTCCTGGCTGTCAATCTTCATTGCCACTGATTTCCAGGCCATTTCTAGCATTCAGAATTAAAGGACAGATATCAGCATATTAAACTATCTTAGTGCTAACTTTGGCACAGAATTGCCTTTTGTTGTCACTGTCAGTATCTTCAGTCAACTGTCATAAAAGTGTTGATCTTGCAAAATTTAGATAAAAATCAAGTATTTTGTGAGGATCCTAATCTCAGAAGTGCTCTTTTTCTGTACAGAGTTCAGAATGATATTTTTCTCTCGTAAACAGCCACAATCATGGCATTCTCTCTTTCTCCCCCCCTTCCCCTTTGTCATTTAAAATCAAGGAAGGAGGGAGTTGAACACAGTGGGAGACTCACTGACTTTTTGAAATACAAGTCTGGAAACTGTGCAACAAATGAATTAAGATTTTGAAATTCAAATGCTAATGCAAATGATACAGTTAAGAGTATCATGTTTTTTCTGTGGAAAGTAGACTTGAAACCTCTCTCTCATGGGGAAGAGGAATGTGATCTTTACTGGATTCTTTAGAAAAATATGACCTCATTTTTGCTTCAAAGTAACATTAGCCCTTCACTCACTGTAGCAGGAAACTAGGATTCATTCTGAATCATGTGTACCTAGGTGGAGGCTAAAATAGTGAAAGCAGAGGGGAAATAACAAGTCAAGCTGATGAATTTAGTTACTAATGCAGAAACTAAGAGGATGGCTATGTGAGTAGGTAGCTAAGTACACTATAAAATCTATTAAGTAGTTGCTTGGAAAGTTATTTCACATTATGATGTTGATACACAGGAGGGCAGCAGAAGAAATACATCAATTTTTAACACACTTGTAAAGGCCCACAGTGTTGTAGGAAATGGGTTTATAGATTTGCTATAAGTCTTCAGAGTTTTAGAGCAAGACAGCAAGGACTATGTCCTATAGAGAATCCATTGCAGACTACCAAGCAAGGGGGACCAGGTAAACAAAGCCTTTTTTTATCAGCCAATAAAATTATCCAAGGGTAGTTGGCATTTTGAGGACTGAGGCATCTTTTGGGAAATAGGTGGGTAGACAGTACAAGTTTCTGAAATATACAAGGAAAATTATTTTTGGATGTAAAATGAAGAAAACTACAAGAAAGTAAGCTCTTCTATATCAATTTCTGAGAGGTAGAGAAGAGAAAAAAGATGGGAAGAATTGCACGCCATAAAAACCTGTCTCCTTGGGTTTTTAGTTTTTGTGTGCCATGCAACACTAATTAGGATAAGAGTCTGAAACAGGGAGACTGTAAGAATTCCAGGAGGTGATTCTTGCTCTGAAGCTTTTCTAATATGATGATTGGAATTTAAAAAAAAAGTTTCTCTGTACTGAATAATCATCGTATTTCTTTCTGTGGTGGGGGGAGAGATGAAAGCCTGCATTCTTCATAAGGAGTAGTCACTCTTTATAAGCAGGATATTTTATGCAACAGTTCATACATTTTATGCTTGAAATTTTGATAATATCAATTACCATTACATTATACCCTGGCTGAAGAGCATTAGGCCCTTTGAGTCATGTTTATCATGCTAGCCATGCTCAATATGAATGGCTTAAGGTTTCACATACATACTTTCTCATTTTCTGGTTGTGTGCTTCTCAGAAGTGCAGAAACATTAGCTTCTGTACACTAAGCATAAATTATCTTTTATCTGTGAGTTTTATGGCAGTTTGTAATACAAGGTAATAGGATTTATGACCAAGAAATGAGAAGATGTCCAAGAGTTAATGAGGCCTGTCTTTTACATTATACTGAGCAGCTAAGTTTTCCCCATGCAGGATTTCAGTCCTGGGATGTAGAGAAGAATTGCTGCCTACACATGAAAATGTGTTACAGCAGCATATTTTTGTCAGTAAACTTAAGTCTTTTGAAAGAGTAAGAGAGAATACTTTGATAACGCTTTTTCTTGCACATACATTTTCTTGTTGAGTGCATGCCTGCCTTCCCTGTGAGAAATGATGAATAATTTAACATCATAGATAGTAGTCCAGCAGCTAAATATGAGCAATAACAATCAGGAGTCCCGTCCCTTATTCTTGGCTCTTTACTACCATTTCATTGGAGAGAAGTAAATAGTATAGTCTTTTGATCTCATACTTTTCTAGTTTCTAAATTAAATAAAACTCAGGTCCTTCTCTGAATGGGTACTGTGAGGTTCATTCAGTATTTTTCAAAATGCCTTTACAGCCTCAGCTCTGCACCAAGATGGAAGATAGCATTATAGTAACAACAGTATTAATAAGGCCTTTAATTAACATAAGTACTGCCATACAGTAGGCTGTGCAGCTAATTAGTTGACTTGATCCCAAGCGCAGTTTTAGTGGGAGCCAGCTATCTTTCTTTCGCATAGTGCCTGGGCACATTTTGGGGTTAGCACAGATCAGTAACTGCTTACTGAGCATTTGGATGGTATCATCTTGATTTGGGGAGAAGAGAGAACAGTGATGTGCATGTGAGCAGTGCTGTGCCAGCTGAGTTGAGGACCAGAGAGTATTACCTGGTTTTGCAGATGCAACTAGGAATGGAGAGCTGCTCCTGGGGACACTGATATAGGTATGTGAGGTAAAATACAAGACTGGAAACTTTACTGGAGTTTATTGCTGCATTTATTTGGTTTACTTTGTGCCCATGCTTTTAGAGTAAAGTTGAATGGGAAGTTCAGGGATTTTAACTTATGGGTTTTCTTCTGGAAGACAGTTCCTTGAATTTGACCGCAACTTCAAGAATGAGTTATCAGATCAGTTCTCAAGCTCCTCAAGCTCCTTGTAGGTCACTTGAATGAAAATCTAGGAAATCTGCAAATATCCAGCTTCTTGTTCTTTGGCAAATACATCTTTTGTGACTTTTCCTATGAGAAAGCCAGCCATTCAGTCTGACAAAAACACCACCAATGTCAAAAATATTAGTGATGGAAAAGCAGTTCTCTGAGAAACAGACGCCTTCACAGAAACTCCTTGCAGAAAGGGACTTTTTTGTGCTTGCAGAACTTCAGTAGCACATTTAAATGGCTTCTCAGATATAAAGTTGCTGTGTTGGTGGGTTAGCTGCCTTAGTTTGCTTCTTTGGCAAGAAACTTTGAGGATTTGGTTACACCTCCCTTCTGATCTTAAAAAAAGACAAGAGTTAGAACCTGTGTTTTTCTTCTTCCCTGGGACAACCCAGCTTGGCTAATGATCATTCCATCACTCTTATAATGTGTGTTCATAGTGGATGTGTGTAAATGAGACCATCAAATGGCTCCATCATGTTTGCCACAGGATTTCTATGTTTTACTGGATATCAAAGATCCAAATTTGATTCATTTTTTTCAATCACATCTTGAGCTGGGGAAGAGTTAGTTGGTATCCTGGTTCCCACTGTTACAAAAGGATTATTTTAGTAATAGGATTATTAGGATTTTCTCTTAACAGCTTAAATTCTTTAAAATCTAGTTCTGGTTCTAGTCCTTAATCAGCAGATATGTATTATTAAATATACAATATACTTAACATACTATTTTATAAATAACAACTAGCTTTTGAAACACTCATATTCTTTTTTAACCATTGAAGTGAAATCTGCACCAATTTTTAAAAATATTTGGAATTATGTGGGTATTTTTGTAGACTTCTTTGCAGAATAACATCTAATAATTACAGATTACTTTTGTATGATGAAGACATATACAAAATATTTTTAATAATATCCCAACATCCCAACAGTCTTTGCTTAGACAGATTACAATAACTTCATAAGTCACTTTGTTAGCTTGCAGATAACCGCTTTAAAAAAACCCACATCTTTCAGAGAAGAAAAGAAAATAGCAAGCCGTCATTGCCAAGTGAAAGAGAATAGTCTTATAATTCTTAAGAAGCAAGTAATACTCTGTAACAGAATGTTAATCACACAGCTGTTTTTAAATTCACATCTTAATGGTTGCCTGCAATAAGATAGTGGAAGGAGTCTAATTGGATTATTTATGTATTTCTAAATTCTGGAGTCATCCAGTTTGTTTCTGAATCAATATCTGGCATTTGGTAATTTTCAGTGCATCTGCTCTCAAAATTTTTCAGGCTTTGTTCAGATTTTTAATTAGTTACTGCAGTAGCTGTTGGATGATCTTCTAGGAAAATCTTGACTCTAAATAAAGCTCTTCCAATGAGGTTCCTGCTCTCTGTTTTTGCCCCCAGCTTTTGTAATGTGATCTTGTTAATATTATAATATCTGTTTTGATGCTTTGTGGAAACCAAGAGAAGTTTTCTGTTACTGAGTTAATTTTCTTAGAGCTAGGCTTTTTCCCATACCTGTCAATTAGTTGTGTATCCTTCGAATTCTTAATCCTTTTTATCACCACCATTAACAAACTTCATTTTTGCATTGCTCTAACACTTTGGGATTTTGTGTCTAATAATCTTCTGTACTGTGAAACAATTATTCTAATGCACAAGTTGCCTGCTTTATGTTAAATGATCAGCAGCAAAATATAACATTTGACATCTGCTTACCAGGAGTAACTGGTGCTTGAATGAAGAAAAATAGGAAACTGGTAGAACCTTCTCCTGTTTTGTGCTAGTAAGCTAAGGAAAATCACAGCAGTATTTTTACTTGCTGTGTGTTATGTTTAACCTGGTAATGTTTTTCTGTGTTTTCTGTGTGTTGCTGTTTAATCTTTCTTCTGCAAATAAACAGGACAAAGCTAGAGTGTGCGAGCATGTGCATGTTCATTCAAGTTTTGCTTGGTTTTTTTTGCAGTTAAGACTTTGATTCTGTATTGGGTTTGGGGTTTTTTTGTTTGTTTTTTGGTTTTTTTTGTAAGCTAAAGAATTCTCAAGTTTTTTGTGAACAGAATTTTGACCCCCCAAAAATTATAATTTAGAAAAGATTTTAAAAGATGGTTTCCAAAACTGATCAACAGAATTAAATACTTTTCAACAGAATTATATACTTTGTACATAATTTATTAATCTTTCTACAGGGTGCCATATTTTTGTATTTTAAAAAAGCAAAATTACTCACTGCTTCTTATGTGAAGGTCTTATAGGCTGGAATTTTACAGATTGATTTTATAGCATTTTTATGATTATTGCTGTCGTTCAAAATATATGTCTACCAGCTGGCACCTAGAAGGAGTAATACAATGTTTAGAAGTTTGAAGCTTAACCATTAGACTCAAAGTGACTTAGAGATTGTAAGGTCTTGTTTTTACTTTCCTGATCAGAGGCCACTCCCCTTATTATTTAATCATCATACAACAAGATCTTATTTTCTCTTTCTAATCTTGTTTCTTCTTCTTTCCTTTTTTCTTTTTTTCCCCTCTAGATTTTTCTTAGATTGTATCAACTGTCTTTTCTCGGTGTATCACAATTTCTTAATTTTTTGTTATTTTAAAAAATGTTTTATTAACTGAAGCAGCTACTGCTGTCCTGAAGATTTTTTCCAGGATTTGTCGCCTCCCAGCAGTTACAATTCTATTCTATGAAGCATTAATTCATCGGCGTCCCTGTGTCATTCTGGCATTCCTCTTGAATCTCACAGTATTTCCTCTTGGAAATTTGTACTGATGATCCAAGTGTCCTCACTAGTGCAGTATTGCAAACTATTGGGGTGCTGTCTACTGGAGCATTCTTGTGCATCACCCTTAAATTATTGCTGAGTTATAATTCTTTGTTCATTTTTATTGTGTTAATGAAATTTCTCAAGTCCTAGGGTTCTATGCTGCCAACAAAGTGGCACTGTCTCTCTGAAGGCATTGGTTTCACTCTCTTCACTCCCTCCCTGTCATTACAGAAAATTCTGTGGGGAAGCTAATGAGTATCAGTAGCCTCCTCTGGAAAGAAAATGAATGTCTGGAAAATATTTCATTGCATATGCTTAAAAATATAGTAGGAAAAGTCAATATTGTTGTTCTTGGACTGAATGCAGTGACAGTAAAAATTGAAGTGATAGTAGGTGAAGAATTATTAGCTACTACTACCAAAAATAAAATATATGTATATATATATATATAAATGCTAAATACTTAATGGTTGAGCAAGCCTGAAGGGTTGATAGGTTCCTTTAGAGGAAAGCTTAAAAATTATCCTTTTTGCTCTCCTCTGAGTACTGGCATTAGCTGAAGTTGCAGAAGGTGAGCATGCATATTCTGGCCTCTGTTTTATTTGAAAATACATTATCTCATAAGTTTAATCCCTTTATGAAATTGCTTAGGCTTTTTCAATCCCTTACAGTATCACTGTTAATTCTGTATCTGCCAGGGCAGTGGTTCAACTATATGAATTTTCTACTGTTGCCCTTATTGTAAAAAAAGGATCACTGCAGAAGAATGATAATATTTAGTAATATCTGAAGCTCTAGGGAAAATGCTGTACTATCCTGATAAGCAAGATTTAGCTAGAATAATTCAGCCTTGCCATGGGAAATTATTTACTTGGCAATCCAAATTTTATTTTTGTTGGTAACAACCGGTTACATTGCTTCAGCACTCTGTCTATTGTAACAGAACATCCCAAGAAGAACTTATCAGGGATTCAGTTCGTCAATGTTTTTAAGACTGTAATGTGTCTGCCCCTCTCATGTCAACTGTATTCAAAAATAGTTGTCAAGAGATCAGTTGGGCCCAGTCATCTGCATAGGAGGGAGCTTCCTACTTCTAATGCTAAAATCAAGATACTCAGAGTGAATGTGTTCCTGGTAAAGGCAAAAAAGGAGGCTGGAAGCTGGAGACTTGGCAGCAGAAGCTTCTTATCCATCCTCAGGTCTAAATTTACAGAAACAATGCAGTGCCCGAACAAGCACCTGGGAGAACCATCTGCATGTCAGCAGCAGATGAAAGCAGCCAGTAACAGTGATTTGAGATGCCCTTCTGCGGGAGATGAAGGCACCCATCTGCTGACAAATATGCTTTCACAGAATTGTGTTGCTTGACAAAAGCCTGGACCCTAAATGTTGTGGACAGGCTGCTAAGGCTCCTCTGGCCTGTAGACTGTTGCATCTTGCTGGTGTTGTGGGCACCAGTGATGCTTCCAAGGGGAATCTGGAGCAAAGCAAGACAGATCTGGAATCCCCTGATAGAGAAGACTATGTGACAATATTCAGAAATAGTAGTTTTGTCCACTCTGATTTCTCTTCATGTTTTTGCTATCTTACAAGGAGAGATTTGGTTTAGTCTCTCGTGTCACCTCTCAGAAGTCCTGAAAAGAGAAATGATTGCTGTCTCTAAACATGATGAAGGCGTGAATACCAGGGAGATAATGGTCTGTTTAAGCTCAAGGCCAGTGTTAGAGCAGAAGTAAATTTCATTACACTTCTTTGAATTAGTGGTAGATAAATTTCCATCAGAAATTAGAGAAGCCCCTAATCACTGGTCTGATGAGATTCTGCAACAGGTTTGGAAGAGGAAGTAATGAGGAGAAGGGGGACAGTTAGTTAGCTCATTAAATTGATTTTATATTCCTCAAAAAAGTTAAAACTTTCAAACCTTGCCAACATACGACCTTATGCAGGCTCTGTGTTTCGAACTCTCCTTAATTTCCTGCTTTTTAAACTTGAAGCCTGTCATTTGCATTACTCGTTTTGAACCATGTGTCACATGAGCTGTGGTGAGCTGTGGCCAGCCTCTCAGCAGTGCTGGGTTGCAAACAATTTGCATTAGTTCCAGCCCCAGCCACGGAGTCTCTTTCACGTATGTAGTGTGGCTGATAATGTTACAAGTATAGAATACATTTAAGCATATGGGAAAGCATATTAATGAAATCTAAACAGGTGCTTAAGCACATAGTCTGTAGATGTAAGTCTGTTATCTCAGCTATTGTATAATTCCAAGTTAAGATGTCCCTGCAGTTTCTCATCCATGTGTCATCCAGTGATGCTTTCTAGAGAATATCTTAATTTCTCTGGGATCAACATCTGAATGGTTAATTTCCATTAAAGTTCCCATCCATTGTTAATTGAATTACAGCATTGAATTTCATCAACTTCAGGTGCCTGGGGGAGAATAAGGAGCTACATCCAAAGGGGAATCCTTTTATTCTGATGAAAGAATGAATTATCAGATTGAATAATAATTAGCTTGCAGAGTTCTCTTCTAGTAACCACAGTGTTGGCAATGACAATTGCCCTTGCATTATGAGTCTGAAGTCTTTCTACCTCCCAGCAAGTTAAAGATTTTTAGATATATGCAACTAAAGCTGCATTGCAGCAGGTATGCCTCCCAACAGTCTTAATAATGAGGTCACCTTCTTCGGTTCTTTCTCAGCTATTGTGTTCCTTTTGGGGCAGGGAAAAGAGGAAGCCTCTCTGGAAAGAAAAGTATATTTTTCTCCTCTTTGCAACTACTATCATTTTTTCCTCAGCTGAGGGAAGTACTTCACAGCAAAGTGAGAGAGTAGCTGAAGATCTGGAATTAGTCCTCTGCAGCAATGATGCCACAAGCAGAGTCTCATTAGCTGGAAGCTTGGTGGATTTCTTTAAGGAAAAGTTGCCTGTCTTATGTTAGAGAATCCTAGGAAATGGGAATAAAACTAAAATATTCATTCACTGTACCAGGGTATCAGCTGAAACTTCAAAGCAATTAAAAGAGCCCCCAGTGAAGGACTCAGTCGGTCTCTGAGGGGCCAGTATGTCTCTGCATAAAGTCCCAGACTCTCCTGTCCATTCAGGATTTACTGGGAGTTATTTTCATGTATTGTAGATGTGCAAGCTATTGCATGCAGCCTTAATGCACCCATGCTCAGATTCTTGAAATCCTATGAGGAATGTGGAGAGTCTGGTCTAGTCCCATTGTGCAAGGAAAATGGTCACTGGCAGAACTCTTGAGCAGCAGCCTCAGTCATTTTAAATAAATCCACCTGCTCCATCTGTGCCAGGTATTGTATGCCACAAATTAAGGTGTACTTCAGGACCTGTGCAACTAAAGGAAGCAATTCATCATCTCATTTACACATATTTTACCAGTTTTCTGTAATCTGAATAATATCAACTGAATTCATAATGTCATTCAACCTGTGTTACTTCTCGGTCTTTCATGTGTCTAACTTACAGATCTCTTTTCTTACCTGTTCACAAGGGATCAGTGATACTACAGAATTATCAGGGCAGAACTGACTCTCCATTATAATTTATTAATAGTAACACCCTTCATGAAAGTCTCTCTCTCTCTTTTTTTTTTTCTCTTTTGTATTTAAAACTAGCTCCAAATAACTGCACTAAATGTGTTCTGTCTCCTTGGGGAGGCATTGTGAAGCTGTTGATTTCAAAAACAGGATTTCCAACAATAGGCTAGGAAGCTGTTAAGTGCTACCAGTACTGGAAGTATATTGAACTGTCAAAAACATCCCTAGAAAATTAAGGAGATAAAATACTAAAACTTTTTTTTTTTTTTTTTTTAATTCCAAGTCACCTGGCAATTTTAGCTATTTTGTGTAGTCTGTTAAAAGGCACTGAATGGTCAGACATAACTGTCAGCACTATGGTGAGCTGACTGACATTGGCAACACAATTCAAATGTGCAGCTGAGAGGTTCCTTCTCCTAATTTATGCTCTTCTGTGGCAAGGACAGCAACATTCACAAGCATCAGCCTGAGCCACAGTTTTCAGATAATGAGACAAATCTAAATGCACATTTCTGTAGCATGAGATCCCATGCATGATGATGTTCAAATCTCTCATCTTGAAAGACAGTTGGAGCTGATGTCTGTGAGACAGGCTGAAAGAATACCTTCCGTTCAGTGAAACTGAATTGAAACCTTTTTGGCGTCTCCTCCTCAAAGCCCAGATGTATCTCCTGACAAGAGCCTGCCTTATTTGCAGACAGCACCAAGTTGGATGGGATTGTTGATCTGCTCAAGGGTAGGAAGGCTCTGCAAAGGGACCTGAACAGGCTGGACCAGTGGAGCAAGGCCAATAAAATGAGGTTAAACGAGGCCAAATGCCAGGTCCTGCGCTTTGGTCACAACAACTCCATGCAGTGCTACAGGCTTGGGGAGAGGTGGCTGGAAAGCTGCCAGATAGGAAAGGATCAGGGAATGCTGATCAAGATCCGTCTGAATGTGAGCCAGCAGTGTGCCTAGGTGGCCAAGAAAGCCAACAGCACCCTGGCTTGTATCAGAAATAGTGTGGGCAGCAGGACCAGGGAAGGAACTTTCCCCCTGTACTTGGCAGTGGTGAGGCTGCACCTCAAGTCGTATGTTCAGTTCTGGGGCCTCTCACTACAAGAAAGACATTTTGTTGCTGGACTGAGTTCAGAGAAGGCCAACCAATCTGATGAAGGGTCTGGGGTCTGGAGAGCAAGCCCTATGAGGAAAGGCTGAGAGAATTTGGAATGTTAAGTTCGGACAAGAGGGGGCTGAGGACCTGGGCATCCTGGTGGACAGAGGGATGACCATGCGCTAGTGATGTGCCCATGTTGCCAAGGACAACGGCATCCTGGGGTGCATTGGAAGGGGTGTGTTTTGCAGGTGGAAAGAGATACTCCTGCCCCTCTACTTGGCCCTGGTGAGGCCGCATCTGGAGTACTGTGTCCAATTCTTGGCCCCTCAATTCAGGAAGGACAGGGAACTGCCTGAAAAAGTCCAGCATTGAGCCACAAAGTTGATGAAGGGAGTGGAACATCTCACATGTGAGGAAAGGCTGAGAGAGCTGGGGCTCTTCAGCTTGTAGGAGAATGAGGGGGCACCTCATCAATGTTTATAAATATGCAAAGGGCAAGAGTCAGGAGAATGGAGCCAGGCTGTTCTCAGTGATGTCCAATGATGGGACAAGGGGCAAAGGGTGCAAGCTGGAGCATAAGAGGTGCCATGTAAACATAAAGAAGAACTTTTTCACTGTGAGGGTGACACAACAGTGAAACAGTCTGCCCAGCGAGATCATGGAATCTCCTTCAAAATTCTCCTGGATGCCTCCCTGTGGGACCTATGCTCAGTGATCTTGCTCTGGCAGGGGGTTTGGATTCCATTTTTTCAAGTCCCTTCTATCACCTCATATTCTGTGGTTCTATGACCTTGTAGCTCTCTACAGCTACCTGAAAGGAGGTTGTAGGCAGGTGGGTGCTGGCCTCCTCTCTCAAGTGAATAATGACAGGACTAGAGGAGATGGCTTGAAGTTGCACCAGAGGACACTTAGGCTAGATATGAGGAAGAATTTCTTTACTGATGGAGTAGTCAGGTGATGGAATGGTCTGCCCAAGGAGGTGATGGAATCACCATCCCTGGAAGTATTTGTAAACCATGTAGATGAGATACTTCAGGACATGCTTTATTGGGCATGGTGATACAGATTTATTTGGGGGTGGAGGGGGGATGTTGACAGTTGGATTGTTATCTTAGAGGTCTTTTCCAACTGTGACAATTCTGCGATTCTGTGATATGGTTGCTTCCATTCAAACTTCACTTTCAGCTGGGTAAAGAAGAACAAGATTTTCTCTCCTTGAAGTTTGACAGTGTTTCTCAAGGGACTCTGGAAATGAAGGCATTTTTCAAGGCAACTTCTATAACTGTATGCATTTTCCCATCTGAGGGGTAAGAATCCAAGGTTTAGTCAGTTGGAGCTTACCTTAATATGCTTTTTGACTGATTGTTTTGAGAATTCCTTTTTTATAGTCATATTGGAGAGGGGGAAATGCTGGTGAAGTAAATCTGAAAGTAAGCTTAGTATTCAGTTATGCTTTATACTGGCCCATACGGTTTTAAACTAGAGTTCGATACTGCAGTAGCATGATGTCTTTCCTTCAGATTATATAACTCAGTCAGGTTAGTAGTGCTACATGTATCTCAAAATTTAGGAGCAGATGACATACAAAGTGTTAGGTAGAAGTAGTTATTTTTAGCAGAATCCGTAAGACAGGGAATAATAACATACCTCTCTTTTCATATAGTCTCTGATACTCCTTTAGTGAATCATCAGACTCCATCTCATGTCACACTTCTAAGCTAGATCTCAAGGTATATTACTCTTATATTACAGAGAGAGAGAGAGACAAAGGCAAGTGAAATGATTTGCCCTGATACCCAGGGAGTCAATACCATATTGAAAATTGAATCCAGTTTTCCAGGTTCCTATCTCCTGTGACCTGTCAGCTGGGACCTTTTGTCCCACTTCTTGGTGCCTGTGACTTGATTAGGAGTGACCTTAAGATGTGATACAGGTTTTTGTTGCAAGCTCTTAATCCTCTCAGAAAAATCACAAAAGCTTGCTTTTCTGTAGTAGTACAAAATTCATCCTAACTTCCTTAGGAAAAACTGTGAATAAGGTAGCTACATATAAGTTAATTATTTCAGTTGTGAAGATAGTAAAACATCTCATGTCTGAATCTGAAAACATCATGGCTTAGCTTGAACAAATATATATGCTAATTCTAAAAGCAGCTGATCTTCTTCTAATGTAGAATATATACAGGAACCAAAAGAAAAGAAGATCTTTTCAGGGAATGGCAGATAATTGTTAGAAATCTAGCCTTCTGCCCCTGTGCACGAGCAGTGAATGTTGTGCCATTTAATAAAACATTTTCATGTCAATCAGAATATTACAATTTCTACTTTGATCGTCACAACAGCAAGCAGTTCAGAGGAGACATTAGAGGATGGATGTTTGTTCCCTCCTGCCTTTTTTAATGCATTAGAGATGTGTAGGTTAGAAATGCAGAAAGGAAAATAACTATAGCTATCACAGTCTTTCATAGGTGAATGAGCAAAAGAAAATCCCAGGATATCGCATAACAGAGCTTACAGCAGGATTTGTTCTTATTCCATGAGGTTTCTAGGAAATTCATATATCATGTCTCAGTCCAAAGAGCTGTCATGAAAAAAGCCTACTCAAGCATAGTATTATGTTGCTGCTTCTTTAGTATGTAGTCAGATAAACTTTTGTGGCTGGATGGAAAGGGACATTTCCCCCCTTTGCTGTAAGAACTAATATCTAAGTGTAGATTTTTTGTAAATCCCTAAACAAGTAATAGAGTCTTTCTCAGAAGAGTGCTGACCTACGTATTTATAGAGGCCAAATTTCTTAAACTTAGTTGAAAAAAACAGAATTTGAATGCTCATTCACCACAGTTGTATAAAACCAGCATATATTTCTTTGGGTTTTTTGTTTTGTTTTGTTTTACTGATATTAGGACACTTTACAAGCATATGTCAAATAAAGGTAAAGTTCAGCATGGAAGAAGGGGCTGAATACACTGTGAGAAAATCAGAATCATGTCTGTCCTTTGGTAGAGGGAAAGCAGAGGAGGTTTTTAAGTGTTGGTTTCGGCCTATATTCTAGGCTAAGTTAGTAACTTTGGAAGCAGAGGGAGAACATTTGCACTTAATGCTCTACAAGAGTGAAATTGGTGAAAAGATGCAAAGCAAAGAAAGCGGCTGTGCAGATCTTGCAATTGTATATGGACTGGAGAGTAAAGTGCTACAGACTTTAGAAAGACTAGAAAAGTAGATGCAATAGATGACATGAAGAACTAACGCAGTATGGATATGGTGGGATAAAAGTGGGACTGTTTTTTTTGTCCTATTGTATTGTTTAGGAAAAATGTTGAGAAGCTCATAATCTGGGTCCATTGTAGATTGAAAAGGCAATTGAAGTGAACTCCAGGGTCATAGCCCAAGTATCTATTAAAAGTCACATTTATGCCTTATATTCAGAGGATCCAAGTTGTTCCTTGCACTTTACAGTTCAGGACTTCAGCAGAAGCTGCAGAAAATTCTGCACTGTGGTCTCAACCATCCCATTATCAACCTTCAGAGAAGCACTGCCCAGTCAGTGTGTGAATGCAGTGGATTTCCTGTGAAGGACTATGACAATTTCTAGCACCTGTATGTCTATGTTATTTCAATTGCTCCTCCCTACACACACACACACACACACACACTCACATTCACTCTGCTTCCCCAAGCAGTGTTTTTTCATGTGAGGGACAAAATTAAGTAAGGGTTCTTCCTTGACTTATTGACTGGGGAAGAAGGGAGAGTTTCTTGGAGATCTGTTGCTTTGTTGTTTGATTTTTATATTATGTTAAAACAATGCAAATATTCAGCAGTATACCTAGGAGCACTACACTCTGGCAAAATCTCAGTGCATGGATCATGTGCCACCCTGTAATAAAACTGTTTTGTTATAGAATTATAGAATCATAGAACTTTCAGGGTTGGAAGGGACCTTTAAGATAATCTCGTTCCAACACTCCTGCCATGGGCAGGGACACCTCCCACTAGATCAGGTTGCTCAGAGCCCTGTCCAGCCTGGCCTCAAAAGCTTCCAGGGATGGGAAGGAAGGAATCCTCGTCGCCCTTCTCTGGATATGCTCTAGCACATTCTCCGTCCCTGGAGGTTTTTAAGAAGAGACTGATGTGGCACTCAGTGCCATGATCTAGTAACCACAGTAGCAGTGGATTAAGGGTTGGACTTGATGATCTCAGAGGTCCTTTCCAACCAAGATAATTCTGTGATTCTGTGATCTGCTTGGTTCTGCTGGTCAGGTGGCCTGTAGCAGACCCCTACTATAACATCACCTTCTCCCTTCTTCCCTTTAATCTTAACCCATATGCACTTGATCAGTTTGTTACCCTTCCCCAGGTGAAGCTCCATTGATTCCAGTTGGTCACTGATGTAGAGAGCAACACCTCCTCCCCTCCTACCGCGCCTATCCTTCCTAAAGAGCTTAGTTACTGATAATTTCAAATCCAGTATTTGAAAAGTGACAAGTAATGTATGAATGTCTGTAGTAAATTATTTCTTAGTACCTATTGTGGGTTACATGGGTAACTTGTGTTCAGAATAAAGTACTTCTTGGTAAATTTTTGTCTCCTTTTCTTGATGATTGTATAGCCTTTCACTAAGTGAACATTTGTAAATGTGCTTATCTCTGACCACCTGCCAAGTGCCAGTCAAGTTAGTAGAAATACTCACTTGAGACCTTTATACAGAAGTTTGCCCAGACTGCTCTGGAGACCAGGCACTGTGGCAAGTACATGGCTGGTGTAGTAAGTGGAGACAGCCAGCTGAGGAGACAGCCACAAAAAGACTTGGGAGGGAGTCAGAAGCAGAAGGAGGGAGGGTGGTAGGATGAGCGGTTTTTCCCACCTGATCCCTGTTTCTGCATCACAAAGCAATGAGTTTGCCAAATCTGACAGAAACAAATTCTTCTGTTTCCAGGGACAGCAGAGGTAAGGCAAGGCACACCAGTCTTTTCAAAATGGGCTCTAATTGACACTACCCAGAGCTTTAGTGTCCATTACCTGCAACTGAGTGGCAATTAAGAAGTCAGACTTTTTTCCATCTTAAGAACTATTCAGAGGAAACAAACAGAATTGCTTTCAGTCTGTCCTTACAATTGAATAGCCCAGGTCAAGATAAATGAGGACCAAACAAAAACAGAGTAAAAGACAGAGCTTTTCAGTAGTAATTTAATCTCTGAGGGACTGACATGATTTTTGTGAAGAGGTGCCACTTATACAAGTTATGTATCATGTAATGCATAATGAGGATAGTTTGTTGTAAAGATTGTAGATCTCTTTGTGTAACTACAAATACATCACAATTATTAAATTAGTCATGTGTAAAAAAAGTAAGAGTCTCTGATTTCAGGACCTTTCCCCTCACAAAACTCAGAATGTTTTCTGCTGTGTGGGTGTGTTCATATATACCTGGAGAAAATTACATGGTTTTAAAAATTGAGTTTTACCCATTAAGGAACATTTTGCTGTTTCATTATACACCTATAATATATTCTCAAAAATGGAACATGATTTTTGAAGAGGAAGTTATTAACTATGGTGTGATAACTATTATGATCCCAGGAATACGATGGATGGAAAGAATATTCTTGTAAGCCAGTGTTTTGTGTCATTTATTTTATTGTTATAGGGAAGAAAAAGTAACATAATGATACCTGTTGGAAATTACTTGGGGGCTCTTTCATTTGAACTGATTGATATCTCTGATGATTAAAAAGGGTGTCTCCATTTTATGATATTAAGATAAATTAGATACAAACTGAGTAAGAGTTTTAAAATACAGCTTTCAACTAGACAGCAGTGCAACAATGTTCATGTAAACTGTAAAGTAACAGAGCTAAAACACTCTCGGAGTCTTCTCCAAATGTCTGCCAGCACATTTTGGTTTCTTTAAAGGAAAAATTACTGCAATTTTTGCTTTACAACATCCCGGAGATATATGTCTTAGAAATACATGTGCATTTTCAGGATTGTGTATGCTACCATCTACTTCCGTTAAGAGTTTTAAAAAGATGTAGTTGTGCTGTGTTTAACACTTTTTGGATCTAAGGCACAAAATCAGCAAGCAAGTGCATGTATTTATGAGAAAGCTAATTGGAAAGAGGAAGAATATTTAGCACTATCCAAACTTTTATGTCCATGTGGATGAAAAATCTTACTCTTCTCTAAGACAGTTTTGTAATTGTGCTTCCCAGAAGAATGCAGTTCTCTGCAGGGGGACAAGACCTCATTTGCAGGAATTAATTTTTAAAAGGCTACTCTGACCCCTCTTTGGTTGAATTTACTGCATGTAAAATGCTAGAAATAAACACTTATATTTCTGTCTGTGTATTACTGCTATTTTTGACAATGGATGAGAGTGAAGTTTGATTTCTTGTTTCTGTTCTGATTGATATTTATGATTGGTATGAAACGTGGGTGTATTTGTGTAAACAGGTAATAAAACCACACAGACTCCTATAATAAAGAATTGAGTTTAAGATCATTTGTGAGTTCATTAGTTTACCCAGCCACATTTCAGGATGTTTGGGCAGAATACAATCCGGTAGAAAAATTTCCTATTAGGCAGCAAACACATGCTGTATATGTCATATATTCTTATTATTGCTTCTGAATTCATTAAAATTTTAGGCCTTAAAAAACTTGTCAAAATGTTATGCCAAGCTGGGAAATATTGCCTTAATGTGGCTTAGCTTAGCAAATGTTATTGGCATTGATAGAATTTTGAATAGTCAAGTAAAAAACCCTACATTTTTCAAGTCTATAATGTGAAGGATTTTGTGTATTGTGCTGGTTACTTTAGGTCAAGTTATATCTAAACTTTCTCCAGGTTCTAAGGAGGTCAAATTGGAGGCTTGGTACAAGACCAGCTCTACTCTTCCTTTATTAATCATAGAATCATAGATAGAGTCCTAGAATGTCAAGTTGGAAGGGATCTCAAGGATCATCTTGTCCAACCCTCCTAATGTTATTGTTTATATGACATGTCCCAGAACCCCGTTAAGCTGAGGCTTAAGACTTTCCAAAGTGGGGGAATCCATCACTTCCCCTGGGAGACCATTCCAATGTCTGACTGTCCTCATAGTCAAAAATTTTCCTCTTGGGTTTAATCAGAATCTTGCCAGGAGCAACCTGTGCCCATTGCATCTTTTCCGTGTGACTCCTTGTAAATAGGGAGTCTCCGTCTTTGTAGCTGCCCTTTAAGTCCTGGAACAAGGTCTCCCCTAAGCCTTCTCTTCTCAAGGCTGAACAAGCCCAGTTTTCTGAGCTTCTCCTCGTATGGCAGCTGCTCCAACCCTCTGATCATCCTTGTGTCCCTTTTCTGTACCCTCTTCAGACTGTCCACAGGAGGGACATATGTTGAGCAGGGACCAAAACTGAACACAATATTCAAGGTGTGGTCTGACAAGTGCTGTAGAGCTGGATGATCTTATTTATGAATGAGAGAACTTGCATAGGCTTGAATCCATATGCTTACTGCAGTATGAATAGCTGAATTCAAATATAGTTCACATAGATCTCAGGATGTTCTGCTTGATGTAGAGTACAAATGGGAAAATAGAGGAGAAAGTCAAAATAGAATGGGGAGTGAACACAGTTGGGAGGGTGTGAGGGGGAAGAGAAGGAAGAATTTAAGATATAAAAGAGAGAGTAAAGGTGTGGGACGTCTGTGGGTTCTGTGCTTGTGTATAAATTACATGCCCGGTAGAATTTGACAGCAGTGCTTAGGAGTTTGGGGTGTTTTATACATATGATACATTGTAAATAAGCACATGCTTCTACCAAATGAACAGCTGAACTGTTGCAGTTTGTTTCAAAAAAATATAAAGAAACTCTTAAAGGAATTTTGATAGGTTTGAGTCTGGGATAAGAATGAATGGGGAAAGAGTTTTACAGACAGGATAGTGTATCCTGACTCTATATAAATATCCTGTATATATCACATTACAAGACAAAAATGCTATTTGATTCTAAAGATACCTGTACTTGTAGTTGTCTACAGATAATTGTATTGGATCAAATGGAAAATCAATGATTTAAGCAGCTGATCAATATGAAATAAGGAAGAAAAAAAAAAAAACATGGCCAAAAGGCAGTAATGTTGGCATTAGAAACAAATGAATGCTTCTGATTTTAAACAATGTTGTATGTGTAAGTCATTGTCAATTTTGTTTTCAGAAAATGTCTATTGTGACTTTGCTGAGCTCCCACTCTGCCCCTGAGAATGTGATGGTGATGTTAGTGAAAGGAGAGGCAGATAAGTAGAGTGCACTTGAAAACACACCTCTAAAATTTAACTGATGTGCAGGAGAAACATCATAGGAGCGTGACCTACAAGAGACTTTACGATGACGGGGTTCTGGGACATGTCATATAAACTTTCCTAGCACTGGTCTATGAGATATGGAAAAGGGAGCCTTTAGTAGTAAGAGTCCCTCCATCCTCAAGAAATGTCTTTTCTGCCAGACTTTGCTGATTATCTGAAGGATCTTAAACCTAAAATAAATATCAGAACAGTTGGTCATCTTTACACCCCGCTTAATAAAATTTAATTTAAACTAAAATCTATTTTTACTGGACCTCATGGTGTCGTGACTTAGGACTGCTTGAACAATTTTTTATTATTCTGGAAACAAACTAAAAGCATTATCTTCTGTTTTGTACTTATGTCTGCCTAAAGCAAATTTTTATGATCTAGTTAGGTTTTCCTGAAAATAGGCTTTTATAAGTAAATATTCATGGATGATTTGTCATCCTAAAATAAGACTGTTGTCAGATGTTTAAAATGTGTGGTTCATGAGGAAGAAGGTATGCATGTTGACTTGAAAGCTAATGCCTACCTTTTAGAGTATCTGCAACAGTTAGTAAAACTGAGGCACCCACACACATACCTCTAAGGACTTAATCTTGGGGAAAGCATGTTTTTTTAATTTAGTTGGTTCTAGTGTTTGTGAGCAAAAAAAAAGTAACATGGCAGTTCCCTAACTTTTTCAGTGTAAAGGAAGGAGGTCTTAATCAAAGCAGATCTTTCAAAACTAAGACTGTTTTTAGAAAGCCTAAGTTGAATAGATATCAACTAAAAAATGGCACATGAAGAGATACAGAGAAAAACCTGTAACTTAGTCTACAGAAAATATTTTTATGTGTTCTTTTACTGTTCTCATCAATAAAATACCAATATACTGCTGGCTGGTTAGTTTTCATTGTAAGAAAAAACAATTGGATTTTGGAAATTGATTTTCTTAGAAAGGCATGGAGAAGTCTTAGTTTCAGATAAGTATTTTCCACACAAATTTGTCTTTTCTTATTCATTCTTATTTCAAGCATAATTTGTGCTGCAGTATATAGTCCATAATTAACACAATGGACTCAGTTGGATAACTTTGAAACTGACAAGAAATAGTCCTTTTTCACCTTCATTTTAATATTGCAAAGTTCAGCAAAATGAAACAACTTCTGCAAAAGAATGAGTAAGAGATGGTCCAGAAGATGTCCTTTTTCAATGTAATAATGATATTCTATTAGATGATCCATTAATCACTCATAGCTACACCAGTTTTTTTGGTAGGAAAAGCAAATAATTTTTTTGTGACCTTTCATTTCTGCTTGACTTATAAGACAATCTGAACTTTTTAATTATTTCTACCATCTGCTTTAGGAATATTAGATCTCAGGAAGATGTAGGAGTTCTAATTTCAAACTGTTTTTTCCCCTTATATGTGCCAGTTTCATGAGCCTTTGTGTTTTGTCTTTTTTTGGGTTTTGTTTTTTTTTTGTTTGTTTGTTTTTTTTAGTTAAGATTAACATGAAATCATGAGCATCTGGGGTATGGTGCAGGCTGAAGCCACCCACCCTCCACCCATCCCACCACCCCAGCCAGGTGACAGCCCCAGACCTGCTCATCAGGCACCTCCCTGATGGGGATGCAGATGGGAAGGGAGACAGGGAGAGAGAGAGGGAGGAGGAGGGGAGGGAGGTGGGAGGATCAGGACATGGGTCAACACCTGGCCCAGGAAGGCAAGGCTATGGGAATCTGGTGACTCTGGGCAGGGGCTGACATGGGGTCCTGGGCTGCAGGCAGTGTAGCAGGAACCTCAGGGGGCTCACCAGGGACAGGCTGGGATGTCAGTGTCTTAGGCCATGAGAGGGTGATGGGATGGGGATTTGGTGTTTAAAATCAGTGATGTTTTTATCAGTGAGTTCACCTGAGATGGAGCTCCAGATGCTTTTAGTTACTGAGTGAGTTAGGCCCACTCCTCCATACAGAGCTATTCCATTAAGACCTCCATCCTAGGGTCTGTTTAACTGTGGTGCGCTGATTATGGTTGGCTCCTTTTCTCGGCCTTTCTGGGCTCTGGAGGACAAAGTGTTGCATGAGAGGTGGATGTGATATGCAAAAGCTATATAGCTGCTGGTGACAGATGTCACGTTGCCTTGACAGCAAGTACATTTTAAGTCTGCTGATTGACACTTTACTAACTTCCCTTGCTTATAGTTTTATGAAACCTGCTGGCTTTCAGACAGTGCACAGATATTTCCTCAGGAACGTGAGCCATGGGTCAAAAGAGTTATTTACGCAAGGGAGAAAAACCGAATAGACCCATGCGCTGCATGGAACCATAGGGTTCATCAGGGGAAATGTGCTTATAGCATGCAGACATGCAGAGGCAATTGCCAATAATGTTGTTTGAATATGAAAATGAATAGAGTCATTCAGGCTGTTCAAAGTAGGTTTGGTTTTTTTCTTTCTCATTTTCCAGCAGGTGAAGGAACTCCCCCCATCAGACAGGTATTGTGAAGCTGATCTTTAGACAGCTACAGGAAAAGCATCCTGTGGTGCCTTTCTCTGCCTCTGGTTAATAAAAGCTAATCTGAAAGCAGGAACAGATAGAATGGGTTACCCCACATACCTGTCATTCTTACCAGCTGACTGTCTTATTTATACAGGGATCCCTGTGAGAGTTTTCCAAGAGGGTGTGAAATTTGTGTTTTAAATTAAAAACAACGAGCAACTCTCCTTTAGGGTAGACAGGGACTGCCAGAAGTAGAATTATAAATGCCTTTTAAGGATCTAGGATGCATTGATTGATTTCCTCATTCTCCTTTCAAGTCCTGGGTTTGCAGCAGAAGCCTCTGCAAAAGCCTCTGCAATGTACTTCAGTAGTGATTCAAATCCATGATTGTCAGATTTGTGGAAGTAAAAAAAAAAAACAAATAAATTCTTCCAGTCACTGAAATTTGTGGCAAAACATTGCCATGCAGTGAAACTAAGATTTGGCCTGTAACCTCCTGGGTTTTAGTTGTGCCGCATAATTACATGCAGTACTGCAGTACTGTTCCCACAAGTGGAGACTGACTGTGTGCCAGTAATTTGCAGAACCCACTACGAGGTTTTCTGGGAGATGGTGAAAATTAAATACTATCATCTAGCTGGTAATGGGCATTTGCTGTGTACAATCTAGTCACTGAAACATGTGATCTTTGATTCACAGAGAACAGATTTGTTCATTTTGGTTTGGATCTGCAGATGGCAGTGTAAAGAGATTATGCATTTTTGGAAATATCTTGAAATACTTTTGCATGATATTATGAAGGCAGAAGTGAAGAAGAAATTCTTGACATGGAGTGTAAAGATTCTGTTTGCCTATGAAGCAGAAAGCACTTTAAAATTGTGCTTATCTTTAATAAATCCCCATGGTGAGCTCTACCTTTGTCTGGCTTCTTAGTCTTAAAGTCAAGCATTTTTTTTAATAGAAGTCTTAAGCCTTTGTTATGGAAGCAAAAGAAGTGGACCTTGTTTCTCCCTTGCTGAATGAATAAGTGCCTACAGCAAACAGGTTTTCATCTCTCAGCTGTGTAGATGGGATCAGTTAGTGGCCTGATTTAGGAAATGTATTATCCTTCTGTACTTCACATTACGCATCTCTAGTATATAGCCTTTGTTTACTGTACAGCTCACATCTGTGGTCAGATTAAGTTTCAATGTACAGTCAGTCAGTTCAAGATGTAACCAGAATTTCCTTTTCTTACACAGCATAGCAGCTTATCTTTAACTTAGAACATGTTAGCGTTTGTCTTTCAACAATTTTTTTCTTTTCCATCAGCAGAGTAGTGCATGGTATAAATGAGATTATAGATACATGGATGTGTAGGGATCTGTCACACAGTCATTGGCTTAAGAGCTTTACATTCCATAAGAATGTAAAATCACATTCTAGATATCTTTGTATGTTTAACAGATAAATATTAAACAACACTGTTAATTAAATGCTGTTAATTAACAGCGTTTGTGTACATAGTGTACTATTTATCACCTGTTCTTTTCTGAGTATAGACAAAAATGAAGATTGAACCCATAGTATAGAAAAGGTGAGCTAGAAGTATTCACCCTTGGTTTTTGAGAGACTGTCCTTCCCAGGTTTAACTACACCCAATTTATAGAATGGGCTGTTAAATGTTCAAAACTGCAGAATCCATTTTTTAAAAAAATTAAAATTCAATGGGTTATAGAGATGTATGCTAATAAACAACATACACAGGAACTATTCTTTATGTCATACCTGTATTCACTGTGGAAAGGTAAGAGATTCAGCAAAAATGCAATATAATTTCAAGTAATACATGGCTCTAGATGTATTTATCTCTGATATTGGAGTACAAGGAAAGAGGGTAATTATTCACAAAATGCTTTGTCTTTTGGGCAGGGGCAGAAGATGTATGTAGTGCATGATTGCTTGCATATACAAACTTTACTAGTCGTCCAGAGGTTTTGTATATAAACTGACTTCTAGACTTGCATTAGTTTCAGTGATAGTTGGAGTAGCTCATAAGAATATCATCTATAAGGAATAATGTGGCAAGCAGGAGAAGGGAAAAGATGGTGCCCCTGTTCTCAGAACTGGCTCTGGGTCCCAAGGACACTGAGTTGCTGGAGTGATATTAGAGAAGGGCAACCAAGCTGATGAAGGGTCTGGAGAAGAAGCCCTCTGAGCAGGGGTTGAGGGAAGTGGGAATGTTTAGTCAGGCAAAGAGGATGCTGAGAGGAGACCTTATTGCTCTCTATAGCTACCTGAAATGAGGCTTCAGGGAGGTGGGTGCTGGGCTCTTCTCTCAAGTGAACAATGACAGGACTGGAGGAAATGGCCTGAAGTTGCACAAGGGGACATTCAGACTATGTATTAGGAAGACTTTACTGAGAGAGTACTTAGGCACTGGAACAGGCTGCACAGAAAGGTGGTGGAGTCACCATCCCTGGAAGTATTTCAAAACCATGTACTTCAATGCATGCTCAGTGATACAGATACTGATATATGTATTTCATTTAGGGAAAATGTTGACAGTTGGACATGGTGATCTTAGAGTTCTTTTCCAACTGTGACAATTCTGTGATTCTGTGATATTTGACAGGCAAATGTTTACTTGAAGCTCTTTCTGGTTCTTCTGATTTTAAAAACAAACAAGTTTTGACTGCTTAGACATTTCATTCACCATGCAAAATTTCAGTCTGAAAATATTTAAATCTTATCTATACACATTATGTCTACTGACACAAAGTGCACAAGTACAAAAAAAAAAAAAAAAAAGTGTAGGCATCAAAACTATGGTCCAAAGTGCTTAATATTACAAAACCTTGAAACTTTGAGTGGATTTAAGGCTACCTCAGCTGAAGATGTCAGAAACACAATGTCATTTTTTACTTCTACCTGTTAGTAGTTTAAGATGCAGTATCCTCTAAGCAAGCTTGCTACTTTGAGCATAAAACTTTAACTACTGGCACATTTCTTTTGGATGTAGCTGCAGTAACTCTAGGTTAGAGGTAATAACTCAAGTTTAAGTTTTGTTAGGTCTTTTGTTTTCCAGGATAAAAAAGTATGTTTATAAAATTCTTTCAAAAAAGTATTAGTTGCTCTGATAAAAACTGCCTACCAATTACACATTGTGAAGGAAAATTTCAGGATTACACAGATGATAGCTGCAAAAATAGCAGATGAAAAGGGGCATAAACAATGATGAAGCTAGTAATTCTGACATTGAGAAAAGACTTATGAAAAATTAACCCCTTTGCAAAACAGAAGTACCACTAAGTTTATAGATGGAATTCTCAAATTTCCATGGACTCTCAGACACAGAGCTGTCTGTTGTGACTTCTAGACTGATCCATCATCTCAGGAAATTACAGGGCAATCTGTGTAATATAGATCTGTTTCAGTTTCAGCAGCTGCAGCCGGTTAAAAAAATTAAAGGAATATTCATACATCTAGCAAATAGGCAAAGAGGCTGTATAGAAGCGGTAAGAAAGATACAGATTTTATTTTTGTGCACAAGAATCTGCAACATTTTCACACTCTGTTCCTGTTATATTGGTATATTCATGTTATATTAATTTACTCTAGAACTGTATATATCTTCCACAGATATTTCTCCTGTGCTGATCTGAGAACAGGTTTCTGTGAAGAGTCACATTTTGTGGTATCATGCAGTAGTAGAAAAACTAAATTCTGTATTTTTGCATTAAAGTTTTCAGAAAGCTTGGATTTAACATTGCATTCTGATTGTTCTGTATCTGAATTTGTCTTCCCCGACAGATGGATTTAACCATTTCCTAAGAGAAAAATATGTTTCTTTCTAGAGCAATACAAGTCAGTAGCATGTATGAAAGGAAGAAACATATATGGTTACAATTCAGGAGTAAAGGGAAAGGGAGAGATTTAGTAAACAATAAGCTATTTGTTTACTTATTCTTTGATCTGAGTAGGTTTTAGTTAAAGTGTGATTCCGTGTAAAGCAGTAGTAGTTTTATTATTTAAATCCATACACATTTGTGCATATGACTATAACGGTTATTTCTTTCTCTATGTCCCAGGAGCCATGCCCAACTTTAGTAGTAGTTTTGAGAGCAGCCCAACTCATGCAGCAGAAAAAGTGCAGATCCAACAGTGTAGTGAAATGAGGCAACCAGGTGCCACTAACTGCCAGGTAGTGCAATAAAAGGGCCCTTTTATTGGCCCCGTAATCCTGCTCATGCGCAGTGGGGGCCCGCCCTAATCAGGCACAGGGGGGCTTAACACAAGCTCATGCCCACTACCTGGCAATTAGTGCCACCTGGTTGCCTCATTTCACTACACAACAGTATGCCACTGTTAATTTTTTCTCTGTGTCAGGAAATTTTAATTTTTATTTTTAACCTTATTTTATAGCAAGAAAGAAGTTTACATAGAGAGGATTACAGATCAAATGGAGGAGAATGTGTGAATTGTGTATATTAACTTGAAAGGAGGTCACAAAATGTTGCATTATATAAATTTCACGTTGAATAGGTTACATTTCAGTTTTGGGAGTTGAAGGGGAGATAGCAGCTTGGATGCAGTTGCTCCTTAAACCAGGTGTAGGGTTCCTGAAAATAACACAGGACTAACGTCTTGTGTACTGTAGAATCAGCAGATCAATGCAGCAGTGATAGATTCAGGGCTAGCAGATCCAGTGCTGCTGTGCACCTGTGATTCCTTCTTCTAGAAGCCTGTAAACAGCAGTCAGTATAAAAAAAGAGTTTTCTTAAACCAACCTTCTATGTAATTTAACATTAAAACCAAAACCCTTAAGAAATTTGATATGGAGTTTGATTGCTGCATCTAGTTATGAAGTGCTTAGTCTTAATCTTCTCTGTTGATGGCAGACCTATATTTTCTAATACCCTCAGCAGGTTCCTTAACCAACAACTCCTCCAAAGCATCTGTCCTCCTTGCTAGAGTGACAGGTCCTCCCATACAACCAGAATCAAACTCTTTGGATCCAGAATTTTATCTGCCATCCTCTGGGCCAATATTCTTTTTTCTAAAGTTAAAAAGTAAAATCTTTACAGTTGTTCAGCTTTCCATTACGTTGCAGCAGTTCCAAGCTAACTACTTAAGAATAATTTATCCTGAGAGGTGTTTTGTTGCCTGCCAGTTTTCTGTAGAATGTGCCAAGATAAACCACTGTATTCATAGACTAAATTGTGCCACTGTACGGCATTTACAAATTGTTGCAAAGGACCTAAATAGTCCTATAATAGTCCAATAATAGTCCAAAACCTAAATAGTTTCAAGACATCAAGAATCTGCTTTCCAAAATCTTGCTGGATGTAACCATTTGCCACTTCCTGTTGAGGCCCTCTATTTTCAATTTTTTCTTAGACCTCATGCATCTCCAGACTCTGTGTCTACATTAAAAAATAGTGCAGACCAGTAGAAGGAGGTTCTTAGGACTGGAACATCTCGTGGTGGCTGATGTCTACACTGCACACATTCCAGGGTGTTTTGTTTCAAACTAGTCCTAGTGTGGGTTTGTTATTCTGTGAATGCCCACTAGTGGGTAGAGTGCTTTATATGATCTTCTGGAAAGCATCTTCCAGAAGGTTTGTCCTGCCCAGAAGGAATTTGCTGTATGTGCTCCACCTTACTTTAGATCAAAGCACAAAATGTGGAGACAGTCCATAGTTTTTTGTTTGTTTGTTTGTTTTCAAAACCAGAATTAAACAAAAAAAATCCTACCCTCCATGGTTTGAAATAAAACGTTACTGTAAACACACTATGAACTGTAAAGAGTAAAGCCTGCTAATATGTATGTTTCTGTTTTGCAACTTTATGACCTTTAAGTTTTCCAGCATTTTATATATAAGGATGCTTTAATTAAATTCCTCATCACCTCTGGGTGGATATTTTTTCTCCTATGGAAATTATTTCTGCAATTTAAGTTTGCATATCCTTCATTTGAACTCTTAATTTTTCAATTTGTCCTTTACTACCAGATTCAAAGTTACCTTTAAGTTGGTGATGTCCCTGACAGATGTCTTTGTCTGACCTGAGTGCTCCTTACCACCTGTCAGCTTTCCTTTTCAATCTTACTTAAATCTTAATAGCTTTATAATTTTAATTTGCCAGAAGTTTCAGTCCAGTTTGATAACAGTTCTGCTGCCCCAAAAACTTGATGCCCCAATAAAATTTTGCTTTCAGTTCTCTAATTTAACACACTAAAATGTGACACTTCTGGTATGTAGCTATGTTTGCATTTGCAATGGGAACAAATTTAGAGATCTGAATCCTTCATTCTTTTTTTTTTTTTCTAATTGAAATTTAAATGCAATCTTCCAGGTAGACAGATGTGAAGCAGGTTGGGGAAACAACTGCATCTCCAGTTTGATCACTAAAAAATAATTTATCTAAAATTTAAGATCTGTGGATTTTACTTAAATTTTAGCATGGCACTTAAGGCCCAGATATGACAATGGGAATCCTGATGCAGTTAAACAGCCCATTTTGATGGACTTTTACAGTGTCTTTACCAACAGGGAAGGATTTGAATGACAGAAAATTAAAACCCAAAGGTTTTTTACATCTTCTTGGCTTTTTCAAGGCCTGTGGGCAATCCTAAAATGGTGACTGAGAGCAAAAGAGTAGATTAAATCGTTTCCTCACCAACCACCAGTGTTAAGACATTGATGACTCACTTTCACCAGAAGTAATGTTTTCTGGAACCTAACAGAAAACACTCATATCCAGAATTTATGGGGTTCTTGAGGCTGGTAAAATGCTGGCCTGAAACTATGTTAAGTAAAGGAAGGCAAGAAGGAAAAAACAAGGAAAAACAGGCTGTGCAAATTTAGAAGGTGGACCTGTATATTTTTCTTTCGTGCATCCCAAAAAGAAAAATTAAAATCCTTTGGTCTAAAGCAGAGGTGGAGGCCAAGAAAGCTCATTTCATCATGTATAAGTTGTTCACATTTGAATGTAGTCACAAATAATTATTTTCCATGGAGCTTAAGACAATCATATACTATTTTATTGTCCAAACACAGGCAAAATTATTAATAACGTATTTCATCTTATATGTAATCTCTAGTTTAACTTCTGATGAAATTAATATGAAAAAAATACCAAGACATTAACCTCTCATATTAATTAGTTGAAATTACACGATATGGGGGTCTTAACAAGATAGACTTTGTAAATTAGTCTCAAACATCAATAGTGATTTAGATTAGTAATATTGTAGAATATATAGAAGTCTACAGCACTAGCTGAATGAAAAAAAAAATTAGCCAGCATTTTTTGGTGTCTTCTATGCTGAAGCATAACCAAAGGAACTTACCTTCCTTATTACTTAAATATTCTTCCATTAAGTGACCATGTGAAGCCTCTGGGTGCATTTCAGCCACTCTAGGTACACACTAATTATCTAAGCAAGTGCTTCTCAAGTAGCTAACAAGGGTGTTGTGACTATTTAAAATAAAAGCTATAAATTGAATCATCGTTATTGTAATCAATGTTATTGTGCATGTTTCATTAGAATGATACTAAGTTAGAGAGGTGTGTTTTGCCATTCTCTTCCAAAAGAAATCTGTAGTATTTTATTGTCTGATAATAAAGACCATATTGTTTCTTCCAATAGTCAAGGTGAATTACATTTTTAAAAAGCATTTTTCTCTCTCTCTTAAGGGCATTTTTAAAATCTGACGTGCTTAATGTTTCTTTGCTATATTGACTAACAAACATACTCTTGATCAAAGTTTGAAACTCTGTTTCTAAAAATCTCAAAAAAAACACAGAAGAAATGGATGATCAGTCTCCAGAGATTCTGTTTGTCTCCTTTCAGCCTGCCACCATGCTTGGCCCTGTAGCCAGAACATATGCAGCTAATTGTATGTTCAGCCCTCCTAAAGGGCCACCCTGGGTATTGCTGGATGTTAATAACTGTTTCAAGAGACATCCATTGAAAGGCTGTAAACTGCTATGGTGATTGTCACCTACCTGTCACACACTGGTTCCTGTCATACATCCCTGTTGTAGGGTTTTAATATTTTTTATAAAAACAAAACCAAAAAACAAACAAAAGAAAACAAACAAAAGAAAAACAAGAAAATGCCTTTCTGCTGTGTTTGTGCAGAGTCAGAGTTGGGCTTGTGGCAGGAGTTGTTTGAGGTCCTCTTGAGCACTGCAGTGCAAAGGATTCCTGATGGCGGTTCTGTGTCTCCCAATTCTCACTGTGATGTAATATGTCAGCAGTAGGCCATGAACCAGTACCTCCTTAAAAACAACCATGAAAGTGGTTGGGGTTTTTCTATCCGGAGGTTGAAATTACTCCATCCTTCCAGTGAACCACTGTAGGCTCTCTCCAGTTTGTCTCAGATAGTATTAATTAAGAAGCAAAGTCTTGACTGAATAGAACAGAGCTGTTGGAGACAAGGGAAGGGTTTGAGACCTATATCAGAAAAATCTTTCAAAAGAGCATCATATCCTGAGCTTCTCATTTGCAAGAAACACTGTAGAGTAGTAATCTCTGCTTGCCTTGATGCTGGAAAAGGTCACTCTGCAAATCTTATGTGTGTGAGTGTTGCATGTGGGCTGCTTATTTCAAGTTGTCAATATTTATTGCTGCCTGTTTCCAAGTCCCAGATAGGGTGTTTAAATATTACTTTTTTTCAGAGATGTTGGTGATGGAAGGTTGCCGTACTCTTTTAAAAATTTTTAAATTATTCTTCTGAAATGGTTAGTCAAAAGAAACTCAAGAGTAATTAAATTTTTCTGCTATTTCTCAGAGCTTTTGTTTATGCAGTACTCACAAAATCAGTCCTGATGTAGGTTTTGGTTTGGTTTTGTTTTGTTTTTTCATTTAATGGGAGATCAAGGTTGCCCAGGGAAGTTATGGATGCCCCATCCCTGGATGTGTTCAGAGTCAGGTTGGAAAAGGCTTCATACAACCGGTATAGTGAAAGATGTCCCTGCTCAAGGCAGGAAGTTGGACTAGATCATCTTTTAGTGTCCCTTCCAAACCAAACCACTCTGTGATTCAGGGATACATGTAGGTAAGAGTTTCCCATTGAAGCATTTGGCACCTGTTTTAGTTCTGGATTGAAGTTCCTCTCCTGTTCTCTCCTCACCTGTATTTAGTGTTTAAGAGTTTCCAGGTTGGGGGTGGGACCATGAAGGCATTTCAGTACCTTCTTAAAAGAAATCAGAAAAAACCAAACCTGCTTTGCACTAATGCTGACTACCCTACACCCCAAGCCAGGAGTCACATAGTCTGTATGTTCACTGCCACGTCTCCAGGAAAGCTGGTGGAGGAGAGAGAAGCACTGGGGAAAAGGCAGCTGCTGGCTGCAGGGAACAGATGGGCACTTACTCCAAGGTGCACATGCTGACCTGGGGGAAATAGAGGCACAGCCCAAGGAGCAGCTGCAGGTAGAAGATCTTCAACACCAGCAGCTTCAGGTACAAGGTAGATGTATTAGGAAGCAGAAGCACTTCAGCTTGCTAAGAAGTGATGAAAATAAATTAAATCCATGGCTCATTTTTGAGGGGTGAGGAGAGTGTGCACATGCGTATATTTTAGAAAGAAGAAAAATCGTCATTAGATGTAAGAAGATTGTCTTACTATTGAAGGTAAAACTTTTTTCCCTCAAGTAGATGGAGAAGATGAGGGCAATTGCCAAGAGAGATACATTCACTGACACCCACACTCTATTGTTTTTATATAATGAAGATGGCTTTGATTCTCATCCCATATATTCTCCTATGAAATTTGGCTAAAATGTTCATAAGCATAGGGTAAAGCTGAGAAAACTCATATACGTGCATTTATTACATTTTATTCATCGTAATTTATAATTTAAATTGAGATGAGTGTATGGTATCTGAGGATCCAAAATCAACACTAGGAAATGCAGAGATGTAATTTTGAGAGGATACTGTGTCTACTGTGGGAAATTTGACAGCCACCTTTTCTTCCTGCCCAGTTCCTGGGACGCTACCTAGATATTTTAAAACCAGACAAAAATGCAGCTTCAAATACCTTTCTGTACCATGTACATCCTTAGGGATTTCTTGGAAGACAATGTATTTTCTAGTAGCAGTAAAGCTCTCCTTGTCTGCAAACTTCCACTGCCTTCTTGCTGGTAATGTCTTGATGCAGGCAGCAGGGTTTTCATTTTGAAGTCTTAGATGGCTTGAATGCAGTTCTCTTCTAGTATTAGCCCAAAGGCATCTCACTTCATGGAGTAGAAGCAGCAAGGAAACTGTGTATTCTTTCCGAGAGGGAGCTTTAGCTAGATGTCCTGCTTTATGCTACAATAGAAGATAGGGGAGGATGGAATTTTAGTGTTCAACAGTAATACACCTGATTCTACAAACCATTGTTGATTGTTGTAATGGTTTAATTGCTGGGCTGGCAATTAAGTGAATGACAAATGCTCTGTACTAATCCCCCTGCTCTCCCTGATAGAGAGAGAGAATAAGGGAGAGACACCAATGCATTGGAAACTAAACTACACAGCTTTAGTGAAACAGTAATGATGGGGGGAAAAAAAATGAAAAAAAAAATCATATATATTTAGGTGTTTTTTTCAAAACTGTCTATCACTCATACAATTCAAAAGCAGATATCTGAGGGACACTGCTAAGTAGCTCCCTGAGTAGGTTAAAGTTTTCTCTCTTGAAATCCAAGATAGCAATTCTGTTGACCCTTTTTTCTCATAACATGAAAAATTTTGAACTCAAGCATGTCATGTTATGGATGAACATGCTATCAGCATGTTGATAATTTTTGAATACTCATTTGTGGGATATATGAGGCCCGCCCCATAGGTCTAAGGATGACAGAGGGTAAATGCAACATAGCAATTTTGTTCTTTTATTGTCTGCTGCTCAATACAATTTCTTCAACCTTTCAGTCATATTTTACATATGCCAATATAGTTCTTTTGGGGTGCTCCCACAGAATTATAACTGTGATGACAAATGAGGTGCTGAAAAAATGCACTCAGGTTTCAGAGGTTCAAAGCTTTGTGGCAGAATGCTAGACTGACTGTATTTATTTGTGGTAAGAAATCACTGTCAAAAATTTAGGACTCAGATAGGCCTACTTTGAATTATTTTGGGGTGATTGTGAATGTTACTCTTTATTTGATGACCAAATCTGTCACTGATGACACTGATGACATGGGTGCAGGTCCCAATGAAGTGCAAGTATACTGAAGCTATATCCATTATAGCTGTTGTATATCCAAAAAGACTGTTGCACATAATCTTCACACGCCGCTCTGAGAGTGATTCATAAAGAAGGAAAATAGAGCTTGGGGTAGTATTCTACCCTGTTTCCCTACAACGTGCTCCAAGAAAAGAATGCATTTTTGTGTGGACTGTAATCTCCAACTGACTACTTATCTATACAATGTAATGGAGAGAAGATGGAAAAATAAGGATAAGAAATAAATGTTTGAAGTTTTCTTTCATTCAAGTTTCTTTAATTATTTTTTATCTTGATCTGAGAAAGGAGGTCTATGAATTTCACAGTTCACAGAGAAGCCATCAGTCATTGCTAGCACAGGATCTGGGACATAGCACTTCTTCAAAGCCTGCTATTTTAAAGCAGAAACTATTTCCCTGTCTTCTGAAAATAGATATGGTTTCTTATCCTAGGTCAATTAATATCTTTATAGTAACAACAAATTATTCCTTCCTCTAACAGAGATCAAGAAAGGGTGCTGAAAACTGTCTCTGAAGTTCATTCTTTACTACTTGAAGCCTCTTTCTTATTTATAAGTCTGTCACATTGACAGACAGGAATGAAAAGAAGAAAGTAGCATTTGTGAGATTCCTGTGTTTAATGCGAAGAATTCTGTCCATCAGCTTGTTTGTGCTGAGAGACCAGGCATTTATGAAGCCCTCAATCCTATCATGAAGGTCCCCAGTATAAAGCCAGTTCTTCTGAAAGGAGGGTGGTATATAAGAGAATCTGGGGGCTCATGATTTGCTGCATCTTGTGACACACAAAAAAAACAAGGGCAGCACATGGATGTAGATTGAAGAGCACGAGAAACTGTAAGATGTTGACCATCAGCTTGTTGATCATTCTTCTTACTTATGTAATAGAGAACAGTTCCAAGTGAGATTTTGGAATAGGAGAGGTACAGGGATTTGCCAGTATGTCTGGGAAGACTTCCGAGAACAGATAAACAACTTTGAATCTTGGGGGAATTCTCAAAGGCACCTGCTACAATAGTCAGCCAAGATTCAGATGGGCTTGATGAAAGGAAAAATTGGTCAGTTAATCTCTTTCCACTAAATATGATGTGATAGGCTCTATCACAGGATGGACTGTGAAGAGCTGTGCTAAAGGGAAGACATATAAGCTGTAACAGAGAAAGGAAAGAAGAAGCCTAGAGAACAACCAGATCAGAGGAAAAAATACATAAAATATTGTTAAAAAGCTAGTGAACACTGATATGCATTAAGGTAACCATGCTTCTTGTGTAGTAAGAGACTGTAAGCACTTTCAAAGAACAAACCAAAAAGAAACAAGAGCTATATATTCACATTAAAAATTCATATATTCTTACATAGCATAAAAGTGCCCTCCAGCCATATTGACTGAGTCAGTGTTACACAGAGGAAATAATTTTTTTCCACAAGTTAGGTGAACAATATCTCGTCTTTTGAATTAAGTCAGCTCAAATATTTCTGCAATACCAAGGAAAATAAGAGAATGTAGCCTAGGTAGAAGAGATCCTCTGGACTCTTCCGCTGTAGAAATGCAGAAAAAAGAATGAGCAGTGACACTAAATGTATTATGAAATTATGCTGCAATTTTCATCACTTAGAAACTATGGAATATTAGTGCCCTTAGCAAAGAACCCTATAGATGGACAATTGAACTGCATCATTGTATAATAATTATACAGGCAGTATGAAATCTTCAGCAGCTTGTCTACTTTTCTCTCTTATCTGAAATCTATTACTCTCTGTAGTATCATAAATGATTTAAAGAAAATGGTTCTGATTTTTTTAATGCATCACTAAAAATGCAAATTAAACCTATAATGATGGGCCTGCTGACTATAGAGTATCAAATGCACAAACTGAAGGATAAAATGTCACACCAGGACAGCATAAGGTGTTCTTGAATGTAGAGAAGAACCAGCCAGTTATTGATTATTGTAGGGTCACACTGTATTTGTGGCATGTTTTGCATTGATTTATGGTAGACTGAAGAAGTTGTGGAATTCTGTTTGCAAGTGGGAAGTTTCAAAAGATTGAGTTTTTCTGTAGGGAAGTATTCAGAGAACAAGAATTACTACTTACAGCATTTTTTGATCTTTAATATATATCTATGAAATATATATCTACCCAAACTCCCTTTTAATGTAAGTTTTGTATTTGCTTGATGTGTTTTCATCACTTCATTTTGTGTACATGAAAGCAGTGTCTATACTGCTGGTACTTTTAACTCCAGAGGGAAATACAGTTGTTCAATTTTTGCACCTACAGTTGCTGTTTTCTTGACAGTCAGATAGGCTTGACTGTAGAAGACAGAGAGTTGTTTTACTTGCTCATTCTACAACAGGTGGTGGGCAAACAAGGGATGCACCTACTGTGCGTGTCATCCAGTGCTACATGTCATCAATACTACATGAGAAGTGTACTCTCAAGAGGATTTTACTAAGTGTATAGAAAGAAACGTGTGCAAATGTGTGAAACTCTGCCATCATGTTCATTTTTTTAATAATTTGTGCATTAGATATACAGTAGCAACCACTTGAACATATAAACTCAGGGTACAGTAAGCATTTTTGTTTTAGTGCTATTTACCTCCACAGGAATATCTTTCTATACCCTTGTCATAAATTAGTTTGAAGAAGATGTGTTCATTGATTTTGTCTAATAATGATTATAATTTATCCTCTCTCTACTGCCTAGGATTTTCTTCTCTAAGAGTTGTCATTTTATGAAGTGCTCCTTTTGAAGGGTAGGCTTGGGTGGCTCTGTCTTGCAAGTAATTGAAATACCGAAGACCATCTATTTCAGTACAGAAGCACTACTAACATTTGATAGTAAGGATCAGTAAGGGTCCAACATTTTAAATACTGAAGAACAATGTATTTGTTAGTTTCTTTTCCATAATGATTAAGGAGTCATTGGTAAGATATACAAGAGCTTGAAGCTTTTCACTAGAGTTGTGGAAACTTCATAATTTTCAACGGCAAGAAAAAGCCTGGTTCGCTCAAATAACATTCTGTGAATAGCATTCATGTGGTATCAACTTGGCATTATGTAAATTTGTTTGAAGAGGAAATCGATGGTATTTTAGGTTTATAACAAAATAGCTATTCTTAAATACATCCTTTTAGAAAAAAATATCTGTTTTTATCATACTCGGAATGTCAGCCTCAGCCTAAAAGCTTTAAAGCTTTTTTTTTTTTTTTTTTTCCAAGTCAAGCTCTTGGACAACAAATAATTAGTAGAAATTCTGGAACTTTGTTTTTACTTTATTGCAGATCATGATATTTTATTTTAGCATAAATATTCTCAGCTTAGTTTCATTCTTTCTTTCCTCCTCCTCCTCTATGCTGCTGTCTTTGGTGATAGTGTTGATTTCCACCCACTCCACAAGTCTTTTATCTGTGTACCATTTTCTTCACCAAAATGATTATGTGCTAGAACAGGCTGTGGCTTTTGCCTTTTCCCTGCATAACACTATGACATCTGTATTATTAGTAGTATTATTCTTTTTTTGCTGCTGTTGATGTTTTCAAGTGTGTGGTGCCATCTATGGAGTAATTATTGAAATAAAGTTGGTATAAAAAGTTGGGTTTTTTTTTTAATTACGGAAAACAAGGTACATCTAGTGTAGGAAGTATCAGAGCAGATGGCCAGACCTCAAGAAAACTTGTTTATCTGTATTCCCAGATCTCACAGAAAGTACAGGTGAAAGTACACTGTTTAGAAAATCAGCAATTTCTAGGAGTTGTTACTCAGTAATTTTATTTATGATGGACAAATTATCAGGGCATCCTGAAAATTAAAATAAGGGTTCTTTGTCTTATAAATCCTGTAACTCATTCCTTGTCCTTCCTGGTTACCTTTCACATGTTCTATCCTTTCATCAGTTTCCAAGATCTGTTTATTGTGTCTGTATTCATTTGATTTTTAAAGCTTAATTCATGCTTGTCTTCTGCATCCAGTTTCAACCTGCCAGGTTCCAGGTTTCCCTCCTTTCCCTTCAGAATGCAGTAATGAAGATTAGTCGCCATTCTCTCTCTCTTTCATAACATTTTGTCTCTTATATCTATTTTAAAGTATGTATTTATTGCATTTTATTTATTCACTTTGGTCTTCAAAGTACTTGGAGAAGTAATTCTTTCTGTACTTTTATGAAGTATCTTTTGGGTATCTGAGAACACACAGAAACTATCAGATTTTATCTTGATACCATTTCTGTAATTTTCAGCTTGCAATTTTTTGTAAGGATTTTAGCTTCTTACAAACTTGAATAGGGTTAGGTGTATTATTTTCTAGCAATCAGACTTCTGTTTGAGTTAAGAGATGTGACAGAGTACAGCCATGCCTTTAGGTCTTTCCTAAGCAAAACCAGTGTTGTAGCATGTGTAGATTTAACCACTACTGCTTAAACGCTTTCTTATAACACATTAGAATCAAAAGGAAAAGTTTAACCTATATGGATGAAGCATTCTTAAAAATATCTTCTGACATTTTCTTGTTATTGCTCAACTTAGAAACTGATCTTGTTTCCCAGCATCAGGGACAAAATGAAGGAGAAAAAAATCAATGCTGAAGATTGATCAATGTTTTTCAAAACTGACTTAATAAGATAAAAATCAATGAAGCTGTATTATTTGCCATTATCCTACTACCAGTATCATTCAAACATGGTAATATTTGTTTCTTAAGTTAAATGTGAAAATATTTGAATTACCTCCTTCAGAGGAAAAAAAAACTTTAGAAGCAGGGATTTATTTAGTCAAACTTTGATTTCCTTTTAGTCCTAATTTCAGAAGTTTGAGTTCTGCAGAAACTGAAAAGAGTTCCATACTTTAAGTCTCAGTATATAATTGTTCCTTTAATCACAGGGACTCAAATAGAACAAATTATTACTTGTATTTGCAAAGTACAAGTTCTGATCCTTCCTTCTTCCTTCAAATACCAGTTCCATCTTGATTGGTTGAAAGATCTGTGCTCGAAAATTTGAAGAAAAGTTTGAGCATGTGATTTACCTCGTGGCTTTGAATTTAAGGCCTTGCTCTACAAATGCATTGGCTGACTAATCTTTTTTGACAAAAAAGAGTGGATCATTTGGGGCTTTTTGCTTGTTAGTTTTTCCCAATGATCATTTCCCTTTTCTGTTCTGAGTGTCCCCAGAGTTCAAAGAAAAGTCCTTAAAACTGTCTTGTGTAGTATCAGTGAACCAGTCCCTAAGCCATGAGTTTGGCTAGGCAGTTCAGAGGTTTTTTTAGAAAATAATTAGTTTGTATTTACCTGCTGCCTTGGATTTATCCCTTTGGGCTCCTAGTTTGAAATTTCTCATAACAGTTGAGGGCTAGAAAATGTCCTTTTAAAGAAGAAAGTCAAGATTCTCACATAACCACTTTTATGTGTGAACTGGGATTTTAGAAAAGTATCAGACATTGAAAGACTCCTGATAAAATCCTGGATATTGGTGAGGTAATGGAATCTTTTGTTTTAAAATTTTATTTCATGAGCACAGAAGGACAGCTTTCTGCATAAATTTCTATTGAATTGAATTCCTCTTTGAAAGATTTGCCAGAATGTCATAAAATAGGAAGAGCAAACCTAACAGTAGATAGACACAGTATTTAAGAATACAAGACTTAATCAGGTTCTCTGTAAGGATGCTTGCTTTTTCTTCTCTTTTTCATATTTCTTTACTAATTGGGACATGTAGTGAGTTTGCTTCTCTCCTCAAGTCCACCCCTTTGTTCTCTCCTTCAGCATCAGCTTCATTATAGACAATATCTGCAGTCACATAATGAGAAAGCTTGTACTTGTACCTCTCCTCTCCCTTTCCTCCTCCCTTTGTACTGCAAGAGAGAAGTAGCATGGCATATTGTGTAGCTAAAAGGCTATCAAGCTTGAATTTGTTACAGCCCTGAATTTCCTAGGCAAGCATTCACAACCATGGATCATCACCACATGAAGCTGGACACCCTGAGAAGATAGATGATAGTGGATTGGTTTTCTTGATGCTCTGTAAACAATCAAAGGGGCTTAAGCTATGCAATCTGATACTCCCTAATTGACAGCTTTTCCAAGGTTCATTTGTTTACTGAGAGCATGACATGTATTGAAGTCTTTTCTTCATAATGCATTTGGCATTAACAGGAGAACCTGTCAAATGCCTCAGACATCAACATCTCAGCAACAAGATACTTTGCCTTCAGTTTTCACTTTCTAAGTAGTGGCTTTCTATTTACACGGGCATTTGGAATAAGAGGACAGGACACAAGAAAAAGATTAAATACTTTCCCAAAACAAAACTTGTGAGAAAGTTTATTTTCTGCTTCAGCCACTTACCTGAGTTTTATGATTCTACTGTTCTTTTTTTTTTTTTTTTTTTTTTTCATTTGCTATAAACCTTGGTTTCTTGCATAAGGAAGTACTCACTGAATGCATATCAGGTTACAGAGTTTGGGGTTTTTTTTATTTTATTTTGGTAGGTTAATAAATAGGCATATCTGACTTCTATAATGATGAAGAATTTGTGTGTAAAAGACATTCTCAAGGGTTTAACCTGCCAGTGTATCCACAAGTGTATAAAGTAAAGCTCCAAAGCAGTGTCTGTTTCAAAGATTCTGAATTCTGCCCCAGATGAAGCCCATGTGTTATTGAAAGAATAGATCACCTTTGCAGAGGAGACAAGAGGATGATTTGTTTACTGAACTTATCACTGGTTTCATTTGCTGTTTTCTTGTAGTTACTTTTCACAAACACTTTATTAGTTTCTTAGAACAGCAATCATGCCAGAACTCTCACATTTGGGTGTTTTTTTGCATTTTGTAGAAGTATCTACTCTTCCATGCAACTGTTCATATGCAACTTGGCAACATGTTCATACAGGGTCTCTAAGTAGTACAAGCTTAGTTACAATTCCGTCATCATTAGTAACTACTTCTCCTGCATCCCATGAACTTGATAGTTAAAAGATTAACTTAGATGCACAAAAAATGTGTTATAATTTCACTTGGTTGTTCATACTTAGATTAAGTGTATTATTCTAAATATTCTGGTTAATTTCTCTAGCACTGGTGAAGTTTTTGCCTGCATTCTTCCTTCTGGGAAGAATGCCTGAGAAGTACAAGACATTTTAGCAATGTTGTTAAAATAATGAAGGAATTGCAGTGGTGCTTTGGCTAGCATTGTTTAGGAAGTGAAACACAGCTGTTTAGATGAGGAAGAAAATGAATGAATGAGTCAGGACGCCTTCATTTCACAAGAATAAAGACCCTAGCTTTAACAGAAGTGCTTCTTCAAAAAAAATACTAGGGAAAAATTAGTAAAGCCAGGTTCTGCTTAGAAAAGCCCAGCAACTAACTTTTTGAAAGCTCTGGGCTCTGGAAACTAGATGCATGTACAGAGTACATTACAGAGTAATCTGTAAGCATCAGTAGTCTGAATTCCTGCAGCTAAATATTCCTGAGCCTTTGGAGCACCTTCTGGACATGCCTCCATCTAAATACTCTCTGTTTTATTCACAAGGTCTGTTGGTAAATGCCATTTAGGTCCCTGGCAAGCACTAACTCCAGAGACCCTTCTGTCTTTCAGGGCAAGCACAAGCTGCGTGTGGATACAGGACTGGAAGGCTCCTGGTGTGGCCTCATCCCCATCGGAAACACGTGTGAGAGTGTGACCACGACAGGCCTCAAGTGGAACCTCAGTAAGTCAGGTGTCTCTGAGATAATGCATTTGATGTTACCCTAACTGCATATTTGCACCAGCCTCACCAGTGCTGAAGGACATTCTGTGTTTGAAGGCACTGAATCTCTGCCAAGCCATTTTTTTCTAGAAATTATTAAAAAAGCCAACGAACCAAACAAAAACAAAACAAAAAACAAGGAAGAAAAAAAATAAGATAAATATATTTAAACCTGAGATATCACAGGCAGAAATGTGTTTTCCATTTGGGAGTTATTGTGGTGTTTAAATAGAACATTTGTTGAGGTCATGATACATTACCATCTTGATACATTGCCCTCCAGGGAGGAGAAGCTGCCAGTGCCTGAACTCCTGGTTATAAGCCATAAAGTTACAACAGACAAATAATAATGTGATACAGATTATTAAAGCTACCTCACTTCCCTGAACTCCTTCCTGTATATTATCTGTTTGTCAACTCTGAAAAAATAGGTCTTTTTCTTATTTTAAAGTGGGAAAAGGTGCATTTGAACTAGAGCAGGGACAATTATCTGTGAAGAAAGGAGCAAAATTTCTTTTCTTAAGCAAAATTGAAACAATCTTCATCCTCCTGCCCTGTCCTCCCACACTGAGTCATTCAGGATGCAATTACTCAGGAAAATAACAGGATATTTTAGATAAAGACTTATTAAAACTTAAGGGAAGGAAAGCAGTTGAGTCTGCTGCAAAGCAATAATTGAGACTGCTCTGGTCTTGTAGTCTGATTTACATGGCCAGACTTTAGAGCCATCCCATGTAAAAAGGTCATGTGATTCTCACAGTGCAGTGCATTTGTTGGGTAATAATGAATCTGAGGTTGACTCACTGTGCCAGAAGCAGAAGGTGTGCTAGTTAAGGGTGTGTCTTGTTCCACTGAGGATTTGAGAATATGTAGTTGAGGAAGTGGTAGGCATTGTAGCTCACTAATAACAAAAGATATAGATATGGTATTAATTTCAGGACCTGAGGGACTTGCCAGGTGAAGAGCTGTCTGGCTAGTGATACTTTCATCCTTTTAAAATGGGTGTTCTCTTTATTTGAAAAAAAGTCAAATATCTCCATTTGTGCTGATACCTACAGTTGACAAGTTAAAGTGCTGAAGCTTCAGGGACTACTCATTTCTCTGTAAATGTCCTACCCTTCAGGGTGAGGTGTAAATCATATGTAAATCAGGAAAGAAATGAATTTTTTTAAGCAAACAAAAAAAAAAGGACTTTTTCTCCAGTTTGTGGTATGATGATGTTTTTGAACCTCTAGAACTGCCAGCTTGGACTTCAGGAGAACAGACTTTGATCTTTTCCAGAACATGGTTGAGAGAGTCCCTTGGGAGGCAGTTCTGGAGGACGTAGGAGCCCAGGAAGGCTGGGCATACTGCAAGAAGATTTTTTTAGAGGTGCAGGAGCTGACCACCGCCAAGTTGTGGAAGTCAATGAGGAAGGAGACTGGCCTGGCTGAACAGAGAAATAATCCTTTGGCTGGAACTCAGAAACAAAAGGAAGTTTACAGTCTTTGGAAGAGACAACAGGCAACTTATGAGGATTACAAAGATACAGTGAAGATGTGTAGAGGGAAAATTAGAAGGTCCAAGGCCCAACTGGAATTAAACTTGGCCACTGTGGTGAAAAATAACACATAAATGTTTCTATAAATATATCAACAAGAGTAGCGTTAGGGAGAATCTACATCCTTCATTAGATACAGAGTGAAACACAGTGACCAAGGATCAAGAAAAGGCTGAGGTACTTAATACTTCATTTGCATCAGTCTTTAATAGCAGGACTAGCTGTTCCCTGGGCACGCAGTCCCTTAGGATATAAGACAGAGATGGAGAGCAGATTAGGCCCTATGTAACCCATAAAGAAATGGTTATGGACCTGCTAGACACTCACAAGTTCATGAGGCTGTATGGTTTACACCCTAAAGTAGTAAGAGAGTTGGCAGATGTGATTGCCAAGCCCAGTCTCCATCATATTTCAGAAGTCCTGGCTAACCAGGGATGTCCCATTGGACTGGAAACTGGCAAATGAGACATCCATCTTCAAGAAAGGCCAGAAAGAGGATCCTACTAACTACAGACCTGTCAGTCTCACCTTGGTACCAAGGAAGATTGTGGAATGGATAATCTCAAGAGCTATCATAGATCAGTTAAAGGTCAGCCAGACAATCAGGCCCAGTCACCATGGGTTCATGGAAGGCAGATCCTGCCTGACAAACCTGATCTCATTCTGTGCCAAGGTGATCTGCTTAGTGGATGAGGGAAAGGCTGCTGATGTAGTCTACCTGGACTTTAGTAAAGCCTTTGACACTGTCCCCCAAAACATCCTCATGGAAAAGATGGCTGCCCATGGCTTGGATGGGCATGTACTCTGCTGAGTGAAACATTGGCTGGATGGCAGGGCCCAAAGGCCCCACCCCAAGGACTGTGTTCAGTTTTGGGCACCTCAATACAAAAAGGACATAGAGGGCTTGGAGCAATTCAAAGGAGGGCAACAAAGCTGGTGAAGGCTTTGGTGTTGGGGCTGTTTAGTCTGGGGAAAAGGAGGGTGAGGGGAGACCTTATCACTCTTTACAAATACCTGAAAGGAAGTTGTAGTGAGACTGCGGCTGGTCTCTTCTCACTGGTGACAGCTGACAGGGCAATGGGAAATGGCTTCAAGTTGCACCAGGGGAGATTTAGGTTGGATATCAGGAGAAACTTCTTTACAGAAAAGGTTGTTAAGCACTGGAACAGGCTCCCCAGGGAGATGGTTGAGTCTCCATCCCTGAATGTGTTTAAAAATCACCTGGATGTAGTGCTTGGGGACATGGATTAGTGGTGGGTCATTGGGAATAGGGTGATAGGGTTTGGACAAGGCTGGGCTCAGGCTGGAAGGTCTTTTCCAGCCTGAGCGTTCTATGATTCTATGATTAATTGAATATCACCTAAGAAGTTTGATTTTTAAAAAAGTGATTTTTGAGTCCTTAAAATATTTGTTTTACATATTCAGACAGTAAACTAATTACAGAATTTCAATTCTGTCTGAACAGTCAAACATGATGCATTACGTGAGAGAGGAGCCCTTATTTTTTGCAAACAATAATTTTCAGCAACTCAAAATTCATATAGCATTGCAGTACAAGAAAAATATGGCTTTGCATCAAGGCTTTTAATATTTAACACTGATTTCTGTGATTTCTGTCTGAGCATATCTAGATTACTCTGCTGATTAAAATTTGTAAAACCTTCAAGGGACAGTCAAATATTATCTGTATCTAGTCTACAGGTGCTGTCATGAGACTTCATACTTTGTGAATAGAAAAAGACAGGGATAAATACCTAAGACAAAAATTGTACAGGGGTTGAGATTAGGCTACCAAAGGTCTCATTTCAATGGCTGAATCTCATAAATCTGAAATTTGTCTGCCAGCAGGGAAACAATGATGTCTTAATTATATTTTTAATATGTCAGAAGTATTTTTTGTGTGTCTGTGTAAGGATGTAACTTGCCTGCATGCTTTTATGCATACTTATCTTAGTTACTTGCTAGCACTTGGCACAAAAAGGACTTTAATTTATTTTAGTTCTCATCTTATGGGTGAAAGAACTTGGAGAACAAAGTGAAAAAGTGATTGTAGAAAATACATTTTTCCATACTTGCTATTGTATGTGCTTGTGTATTGTGTAGCACATATTCAAAACATATTATAAACATACTCTTTCTACTCCCAAAGGTATACATATCCTTTCTCTATTAAAATCTGTGGTACACAGAATCCACAAGAATCCAATAATGCTTTATTTGATCTGACTCACCTGATTGCTTTCTGATAACAGCTCTCATGTCTAATAATAAATAACAAAAACTCCAATAACACCAGAATTACCCAACATTCTTCATTAGATCTTCAGTGGTGTTTTCATGAAAATAAGTAAATAAGTATGAAGCTAGAAATCAACTGCACTGCTCATCAAAAAAGAGGATGGAGAGTAATGGTAGTTTTTCTGTGAAATGGTTCTTTTTCTGGAAAATTCCTGTTGAAAACAATCTTGCCAACTAGTTTACTCTTCATCCCAATGGCCTTTGGTGTTCTGAATGTCATACTTGTGCTGAAAATGCTGGCATTTGTATATCAACTGTGTGTGTATGAGATTGTACTTTCCAGATAATTTTCATGCAAATTTGCTTCTTTAGGCAGTAAAACAATACCATTCAAAAGAATGCCACTGCCACTTTACTTCAAAAGGCAATGGCAATACAACAGAAATGACACCTTTCTCAAACTGTAGCAACAGAGCATCCACTGACTACTAACTTCACAGGCAGACAAACTGGATCTCAAAATGTTTTTGATGTTGTTTGCAGTGTGAGTAAAATTGGAATGCCTGTACTGTATTTTTTACTATCTTACTTCACTGGAGTTTTGTTGATGTGTTGTGAATGGTACAAAAAGTTTACAGAAGCAATGAAATTTTATGTTTTAGGAGAATTTAGAGTCTTAATGATGAAAGAAAATTAGCAACTCCATAAAATAAAGTCAGAGGGTGAGGAGCTGTTCTGGGAAAGGCTGTAAATTAAGACTGACAGCTATCTGTGTCCTAGTTAAGCTATTTGGTTAAGCACTCTGTAACCTGTTTCAGAACTGATGTAGTTTATATAGTGCATTTTGCTGTCCTAGTTCACTCTGGCTGAGGAAAACTAAGCAGCACTCCCAGGAGTAGCTCTGTATTCAGAGTAAAGAGTTTCACAGTTGGATTCCCCTTTCCTTTGCTTTCCTCTTCTCCCTTCTCATGTTCCTCACTGGTAGAAGATTCCCAGTTCATCAACTGGAATCTACCTTCAGAGTTTCAGTGATGTATTTTTTTCTCCTATTCATTATATCTCTAAGACCCTGGATAGGACAGGGTGAGAAAAGTGGTGCTGCTGCTCTCAAAGCTTTGGTTGGTTTTCACCTTTTGTGAGCTAGTTGACCACAGAAGTGCTGCTGTCTGCCCTCCAGGGTCACATCACTTATTACAAGGCAAGGTCTGCTGAAATACTTTTCCAATAAAGTAGATGTTCTGATGGTGGCAGCCTGGCATCCCACTGGTTTACTGCGAGTCACTGAAAGCAACAACGAGGGCATTGCTTAGCATTGCATAAAATATTTTGAACCAAAAAGACCATTTGGTGTACATTAAAGGAGTGATGAACATAGAGCTCAGTTGTGCTGGGCCTCTAAAACTGTATTTGCATTTTTTCCTGAACAGCAACTTGACAACTCAGTCAAATTTTGTGAAGGGGCTTGACATGGGGATTTGAGGTCACATGTTCAGTTCACTTCCACATATTTATGTAAATATTTGGAACTGGGTGTGAGTGAGTGTAGATGTGGTACCAGGTCTTTAGCAAGGTAGTATGTCCTGTCATTGTTTTTTTGGAATAGCCCTTTTAAGGTGATAAACAGATATGCTCTTCCAGATCACACCGTTGAGGCAACATTACTGCTTTAGGACTCCAATTATCCTAAGATTCATGTGAGTATCTTCATTCTGAACTAGCTCAAAGCACTTCCAGCTGTAGGTTTAGCCCAGCTGGACAGATGTCTCTAATGGGACATAGGGTGTGTTTATATGACCCTTCCAAACACCAGTCATAGGCAGTAATTGCCAGGAAGGGGTAGAATTAAAAAATCTGAGTCACTTCTCCAGCACAGAGAGGAGAGGATACGCAGAGAGGATACACAACCTAAGTAATACCATCCTGAAGTAAACTGGAGACATTTATGTCTAGCTACATTGCCACGGCACATTGCAACTGTGGAAACTTCATAGTATCATATAGTGGCTAGGACTGGCAGGCACCTTAGAAATCATCTGTTTCCAATATGGAAATTTCAGTTTCAATGTAAAAGTGAGCGAGTTGTCAAGAGAGCAAAATGCTGTTCATTTTATTATATCCCCTATGCTACTTCAAGTCTCTCCCTCTGGTAAGGGAAACATAACTTGGAGATGCTCTGCTTCAGCCCAGCTTTGGTGCAAATAATCCTCACATTTCTGGGGAAGTAGACTGGAGAGAATATTAAAGTCACATGAAAATCAAGCAACCTGCTGCATCTGGAGGATAAGGGTTGTAATGATGAAGTACCTGTCTAGGGAAGATGGAGATCTGCAGAAAGCTACCATTTAGATTGGTAGTGGTCTAAAGTAATTCTGTGGATTTCATCTGAATTTTCTTTGGTGAGTGCAGGGACAGAATTTGTCCAAGAAAGTTTATGCTAAAGACAGTTAACCCTAAAAGCATTCTCGTCAGACAACCTGCCCCTGTGGATACTGGGAAATAATCTCATTCAGACAATGGCAGAGGCGAAGCTGAAACATAATGGTGTGCTTGAATGGAAGTCAGTGAAAAATTGGCCAGAGTACAAATGCTTGTTTGTCATAGCCCTTGCAAATATACCTCAATTGTTTTCATATTTAAATGTCTGGAATCAAGCTTAACAAATGTAAATGTCATACTACCGAGAGGTTTTCAAAACCAAGAAAACTCTCTGGGGCACGCGGTGAGTTATTACCAGTTCACAGCGTCTCTGCAGAACTACAAAAGGGCAAGGACCAGCAGAAACACAAATCAATCATGTCTGGCTAGAGTCTCCCAGAGTTAAAAAATGGGATGTGTTTGTCCGTGGTAACTCAGTAAATGAACAAGTGTATTATTTAGATTTTGAGGGACTGTTCAAGTAGATAGGCATTACTTTTAAGAGTTGACTCCTCCCTTCTAATTTCTTTATGGACCTGTGAGTTCTGTTTAATTTTTTACTACACACTGGTGTGAGTGATTGATTTCCCAAAAAACATGTCACTGAGGGAAATTATGTCCTCTGAAGTGATCTCTTTCTGTACCTTAATGGCAAACATTTCTGGCTGTTACCTCTTTTCGGTGACTCAGTTCCTCATTTGCAGCAGGCTTTGTAAACACTGTGCACATTTAATCTGAGGGGGCTCTGCTCTCTTCCAGTTTCTGCCTGTAGATATTTATGGAAAGGAAGAGGTGGATTTTTCCTTACTGTTAATGAAGTTCTGGAGAGGACAATAGTCTGGCAGTTATTGTCACTGACTTCTGTTGTGTGCTTCTAAAAAGTTCTATTTTGAATGTAAGTTGATTATAGAACCCTGTTACGCAATTAATGAGCTGTTAACAACTGACTGTAGTGGGTGTGCTCTGGAACTATTAATTTTAAACATAGATACCAATTACAAGCCGCTAAGCAAATCTGTTATTTTCAGGTGAGTTGGAAAATACAAATTACTGCAATAAATACACATGGGAGAGTCAGGGCAACAGCAGGAAGGATAAGAAAAAAGGGAGGTAGAGTGGCAAAACTGGGATGGGAGGAAATTGCATTTGAGATTAGAAATATGTTTTGGAGAGAAGAGAGGGCAGATAACATCAAAAGGTGGAAAGATACGTATATATATACACACACAGATTGAGAAAATGAGAACGGGGTGTTTTAAGTAAACAGTTAATAGCTTCCCTTTTAAAGCACTGTTTGGGGACAAAAAAAATTCAGTCTTGTTATTTTTCTGCTGCTTGCTCTCTCATTTTCCACTGCTGTCCAGGTATAATAACTTACTTCTACTGTCTTTAAAGTGATAAGTCCAAGTGATGCAGGCCTATCCACAGGATCATCCTGGGAATTGTTTCAACAGCAAAAAATAGCATCAGACGTTTGATTTGAAAACAAGGAGGGAAACTCTTTACTTGCCCTCTCACAGCTACCAATTTGAGGCTCTGAAATAAGGGAAAACCAGAAACAGAGAACTAAAATTAAGTAGTGTTTCTTGACGTAGTCATTCTTATAAATTCAGGATACCACCATCATTCAGTGTACCAGATGTATTCTCTGGGGAAGAATCTGGAGCCATAGATGAAGGTGCATTATGTGTACAACTTCAGCCTCTCCCACTGCAGAAACTGAGACACATGGAAGGAGTAAGGTGAGAAGTAATACTTCTAGAATTTCTAATGTCTTGTAGTTCAGGCAATGGTTTCTGTTTAGTTTTTACTCTTGCAAGTTAGCCATTCCTTTCTCTTAGCACTTGAGCTGAGCTCTCAGCACCCTGACATTTCTTGAGAGCTCAGCCATGGTGAGCTGCCATGGTACTGCTGCCATTCTGACCTCTGCACAGAATACTGCAAAATGAAAGCAGTGGTATCATCCTTAGGTTGCTCAGTTTTGATAGTACTGTGTTTGTGCCTTTGCTCTATAACAGTTTAACAGGTGCAATGGCATTATAATTTCTGTTGTAATAAGCAGCATACAGAAACCCATGAGGAATTCAATATGCACGCATTCAACGATGTCAAAATCTATGCAGTCAATAAGGCATAAGGCACTATGATGAATCAGGACTTAAAGTGTGTCTGTTATGAGATTGCTGTTCACTGAAACAAATCTGGCCTGCTTGGTTTATGTGACTATATAATTAAAGGATGAAAGCTAAAGAACCTGAATTAAATTTCACAGGCAAAATTTAATTCTGGCATCCCATTGCTCTCGAGTCCATGACTTTACAGCCTTAGCATTTCTTAAGAGTCATCTTCCATGTGTACTATATCCAAGTGAATGTGGGTTCCATGTGCTATTAATAGATAACTGCATGAAGGGAATCACACTGTATCAGTACAAGTCTAGTTCAGTAGGTGGTATCTGAATTTCCTGTGCTATCTACATTTTGAATCTTTTTCTCAAATTTAATAAGAAAATATTGGTAAAACCAGTGAAATCTTTCAGACAAGTCCAAACATTTTAGTATATTATAAGTGGGTGGTGATACATGTCATCAAACAAATGGTACATTGAAATAAATAGTGATGCATCACCCGTGAAAAACCTAAAACCACTTATACAAGCTTTTGCAATTTTGCAGTATTGGGAGGTCCTGCATAGCAGCTTCTTCAGAGAGCCTACTGCAATTAGAATTTTTTTCCTTTCTGTATTCTGTAGATACAGTATGTGATAAATACATTCTCATGCTGTTAAGCATTCGAACACAGCATTTATAATCTAATTGCCAATAAGAAATCCCACAACTGTACATTTAGGTTTCCCAAGTGTAGGGCATAACTCTGTAATTTACACAGGCACCAGCAATACCACTGTATCACTGTTGATTGGCATGCCACTTAATGATGCTGCTTTTAAGACAGTTTTCTAATCAGCTGTGTGAACACTCATCAGGAGTTTTTTTCTTGATTTAAAGCAGAGGAGTTGGAGAGAAAGATAGGGTTTGTTCTGCTCATAAAAACAAACTGTGGGAAAAAATAATTTATAAACAGAAATATCCGGGGTTTTTTTTTCTATTTTATGAAGAATTGATACAAGAAAAATGTATTTTTAAAGAAGGCAAAACACTATTGTATAGAACTTAGATATAATGAATCTGGATTATGCATTTAAAACCTCAATGCAGAATTAAAAGCTCTGGTGTCAACAAGTCAGTATTCCTCAGGGTATTTCCTTCTTGTATTTTGAAATTGGATGGTGATATCTTAAACATTAGCATTCTAGTTTTAAGGGATATTCTATTTCTAGTAATCATTTAATAATAACTATGTGATTTGATATTGTAGATAAGTCTGTTGCGCTTAGACAGCTGAAGCTGAAGCATGGTCAGTTTTGCATTCATTTCACACCTCAAATTTTAGTTTTCATCCCAATAAATTAGTCACTTGTCTCCTGCCAGTCAGTTATTCCTTGCCTTATTCCTATCTATTTCATTCCTTTGTTCTTTAACAGACCGAATAGCTTTTATTTTAAAAATGTTATCCAAAACACATGGAAGCTGGATCAAGTATGTCTGGCATGGAAACATTTCATGATATGACTTAAGAGGTTTTAACAAGATGAGCTTGAGTTGACCTGTACCATTTATAAATAGCTTTAGTACACAGAAATGAAGTATCTTTTTAAAATGTGTCCTCAAGTAACCATTGAAAAACCTTTGTAAACACACCTTGCCATCCTGTGGTGTGTATATCCAGTTTATATTTAATAGTTATTGTTTTATTAAACATTAGAGCTTAATTCTGAGTTTGTGGAACTAATGGTAGAATTGCATGTTGACTTTAATATTTATATGTTAATCTGGAAGTTCCTTTGTTCTTTCCTTCATTAAACTTGGGTTAGTTAAGCCTCTGATTCATCAGAAGATTTAGGTATCTGTGTGTTTTCATAGGTGTGATCATTTATGTGAAATATAAAGCGATTATTCAGTGGGTAAAGTTAAACAGTATGGAAGTCCTTACTACAAGTCAAACTCTGCAGTGGGAGATAGAACCTTCAAAAATATCCAAAATGGCTTTTCTGTGTACAAAATAAGGTGGCAGTGACTTCAGTCTTAGTCTCTGGGGTTAGCTATCAGTGCTGTTTCCTATTCAAATCTCACTTCTCACTCTGCAATGCTCTAAAGCTCTCTTTTCTAGCTCTTCATATTTTTTATGTATTGCTGCTTGGCTGTAGTAATTGACATTAATTCTTTCTGATTTTACTGTTGAATATCTGGGCAAAGTATGAGGACAGGGTAACACAAATGACTTTCAAATATTTCTCACATCTTGTTTCTTTACCTGTAGTTCAACATATGTAGTTTTATACCTGTACAGCTTTTACATTCATGCATACAAAAATTTTTCATATGAAGATTCTGGAAAAAATGTTCTGGATACCTACCAGGATGTTTAAAACAATCTTAAAGTTTTCATTAAAATAGCCAAAAGCATTAGAAGGTGATACATGTCTGAACAGCAGCAAGAGATCAAAATGCTCTGGATAGTCTGAATCAACCACAATGGATTTGAATTACTTTTTGTTTTTTTATTGGTGCTAAAAAGTGTCACACTTTGGTGGTTTTTGTGCTATGTGTAAAGCAAGATTTTCAATCCACATTAAAACCAATGTATGCAGCCAATGCAAGGCACTCACTAGGGAAGAGAAAAGATTTTCCACATCATGTCATGTGCTGGAATGTATGAAATATGAATATCAATACAAATCTTAGTTGTACTAGAATAATTAAATATCATTCCTTTCTATTGTAAAATATGACGGGTTGCTGTGTTTACCTTGTAACATTCCAAAAGCCTGCAGACTGTTTTTTTGGCAAATGCAAATCAACAAACACTGGCAATACTCTGACAGACAGCTTTCTGTTGTGAGCTTAGTTAGAGATTTATATTGTGCATTTGTAATACGCAGCGGGAAGGTTGGTTCAGAGCCTGTGTGTGCCACTTTCTCTTTGCTGCTGCCTTTTGTTACCCTGTGTGTTTATGCTGGTATAGTTCTGGAACAGACCTGGGGCATTTAAGACTTGTCTTGGATTTTGGGGGTTCTCCTGATGGTAATTATTTTTATATCCCAAATACCTGAAGTAAATATTGTTGTAAGTGAATCTTTGGTTTGGATCATGTTCCATTTAATGCCTCCAAAATTAATTTAGTGTTGCAGCTGAAATAAGTTCAGAAGAATTTTATTCACTGTTGTGAAATCCACTTTTTACAGTTTATGCTGTTCTCTACCTTCCTGGGGTAACAATTTCATAAATGTTTGTCAGTCTTGTTTTTGCACCCATGTTTCCTGAATTTCTCTGCTGCTTCCTCTTGTCATCTGCTTCCTCTGATGCAGTTTTCAACAAATCCATCAGAAGTTATTATGAATTAAGACAGTCTTTAAAAACCAACCATGAACAAACCCAGAAAATGATGGCACAGCATTACTTGCTGACTCAGTGGGTAGCATACTAGGCTAAGGATCCAGCCGTTAGGATGGAGCACATCATTAGCTCTCATTATGGTACAGTCTCTCTTATCCTATTGTTTATCTTGTTAACTCTTTGGGGCAGGGACTCTCTGCTACCCTGGTTCTGTACAGTGCAGCCTGTCCTGCCTGGTAGTCACATACCACAGCAAAAAATACAATTAATTGCAACTGGGAGATGTCTTCTGGAGTTACAGTTGAAAGTTAATACCTCAGGATGATTCCTGATTTCAAATAAATGCATATTCTGTGTGTGCTAGAGGATGCATCTGTGTTATTATCCTCAGAAATTGTGCTGTTGAAAGAGAAGAAAATCAATGTTTAACATACAGTGCCATCTACAGAGTAGGTTGTGCAGCCTCCATTTCATTTTTGTCAATTTGTTCCTTTCTTTTGTTGGTTTTTTTTCAGCACAATTGACATTCATATCTAGAAAGCTTATTAGAAGATTTTAGCAGGTGCCTGCAGAACTGGAGGATGAGGATGAGAGTTGGAGCCCTGGAGTTTGGCTGAGTACATGCTGAAGTGCAGGGCTGCAGTTCATCTCAGCTCTGTCAGCTGCTGCTCTTTGGGAAGTTGATTCTGTCATGAAGGATACACAAACAGGAATTGGTTTGTGTGCCCACCCACTACAGATGTAATCTGCAATGTCTGCTCACCAGGCCTCATCAGCACTCCCATTATTAACTTGAAAGTCTAAATTGTTGGGATTTTTTGTGTTTGTTTATTTTTTGTGGTTGTTTTTTGGTTTGGTTTGGTTTGGTTTTTAAATACAGCTATTTCTAGAAATGCTGCAACTGCACCTAACTTTCCTAGCGAGTACTTGACCAACTACAGCTGTCTGACAAGGACACAAAGGCAGAAAATGTAGGAAAGGAACCAGGAAAATCCATCTAGGATCATATTGTGAACATTAGGGACAGTAAAGCACCCTGTCAGCTATGCTCTCTGTTAAGAGTCAGTTTAAATCTGGGGAAGAAGGGGAGAGTGTCCTCTGATGTTAGCTAAACACATGCTGTAGCAAAACCTAAGTGGCTGCTGTGTGTTTGTGTGGGTCACTGGTTGTAATGACTGTATTGGCATTGCAGGGAAAGATGGATTTAATCCCCAAAATCTTTGGAGTGCTCTTCAGAGAAATGTTAATTTTGGTGCAGAAAGCTGGATATTATGCTATTTTTTAGAAAAGACAGAAAATGTGAAAGAACACACAAATGTCACTGCTTCAGTTCTCAATAATCCATTATATGTATGTAATATAGCAAAATTAGTTATTGTAGTCACTGCAGAACAAACTGTTGTCTGTCCTCTTTTGTCTAGCTTCTGAATGTTGGAAGTTACCTGATCCTTAGGCTACTACGAGCTCAGGACTTACTGTTTGTCATCTTCAAACTAGTGGGGTTGAAAAAGAGAAACTGGAAGGGGAGGGTTGAAAATTAATTCTATCGGCTAGGGCAGATAAAAAAATTATTTTCTGGTATATGATCTTGCAGATGAGAAGGAGGGTGGAAAGAGAAGGGTTTTTTTTAATAGTTAAATGTGAAATTCAATGGATTTGAAGTAGCGGCAAAGATAGACTAGGAGGCTGAGTGTCTGAAATAGCTGAAGTTGCATGTTAAATGGAGTTTATGAGACTTCTCTGCCATTTCTCACCTGCACTGTCACAGTCAATACAAGTGACTGTGTAGGTGAGTGGGGGGTGTATGTAAACAATAATTCCTCTTTATTTAATACACATTAAACCTGAAAAGGGACAGAAATATGAGTTAGCAGAGAGCTACAAAATGTGAAGGTAATTATGTAGTAGTTATCCTCAACATTTCCATCTTTAAAGTGCTTTGAACTGCTTAAGTACAGCAGTTACTGCAGACTGTGATTAGATAAATGGATGCAAATGGTAATTCTAGCTGATGAATGATTGATGATGGCTTTATATGTTTATCATTATATACTGTTGTAAACATCTTCTTCTTCAGCAAGGATGGAGCCTGTAGGAAAAATTACAATGTATCAAATATGAATTCAAACTGTAATATTATGAGTATACAAAGCCAATATTGTATGCTGAGGTAAGCAAAGAGCTGTAACCTGAATAACTGGTGAACTTTATCATTGGTATCAAAGCTCTGAGCACCAATCTTCTTCTTTGAGGGGTTGAATACAAGCACACCTGGGAAAGTAGATTAATAGGAGAGATCTTAGCATGCATATGGGGGAAATGCACTGTAGAGGGATGGCTTTGGATGGGGAAGAGATGGCATTTCTCTTCATTCCGCTGTTGCTTGTCATGGTTCTTGCCTTTATTCTCAACTTTACAATGCCCTTTGGAGTGATCGAATCATAGAATTTTCAGGGTTGGAAGGGATCATCTCGTTCTAACCCCACAGCCATGGGCAGGGACACCTCCCACTATATCAGGTTGCTCAGAGCCCTCTCCAGCCTGGCCTTAAAAACTTCCAGGGATGGGGCTTCCACCCCCTCTCTGGGCAACCTGTTCCAGTGTTTCACCTCCCTCATGGTGAAGCACTTCTTTCTAACATCCAATCTAAATCTACCCTCCTCTTGTTTGAATTTATTCCCCCAAGTTCTATCACTACCTGACATCCTAAAAAGTCCCTCTCCAGCTTTCTTGTAGGGCCCTTCAGATACTGGAAGGTTACAATAAGGTCTCCTTGGAGCCTTCTCCTCTCCAGACTGAATAACCCCAACTCTCTCAGTCTCTCTTCATAGGAGAGGTGCTCCAGCCCTCTGATCATCCTCATGGCCCTTCTCTGGATACACTACAGCACATCCATGTCCCTCCTATAAAAGGGGCTCCAGAACTGGATGCAGTGCTCCAGGTGGGGTCTCAGGACAGCAGAGTAGAGGGGGAGAATCACTTCCCTTGACCTGCTGGCCACATTTCTATTGATGCAGCCAAGAATACAGTTGGCTTTCTGGGCTGTGAGTGTACCCTGATGGCTCATGTTGAGCTTCTCATCCACCAGCACTCCCGAGTCCTTTTCCTCAGGGCTGCTCTCAAGCCACTCACTGCCCAGCTTGGGATTGCCTTGACCCAGATGCAGGACCTTGCACTTGGTCTTGTTGAACTTCATGAGGCTGGTATGGTCCCACCTCTCCAGCCTGTCAAGGTCCCTCTGGATGGCATCCCTTCCCTCCAGGCACACCACACAGTTTGGTGTCACCAGCAAACTTGCTGAGGGTGCACTCAATGCCACTGTCCATGTCATTGACAAAGATGTTAAACAGGACTGGTCCAGTACTGACCCTCGGGGGACTCCACTTGTCACTGTCCCTTGCCAGTGTAAAGAAGGTAAAGAAGTCACTGAGAACCTCAGCCTTCTCAATATCCCTTGTCACTAGTTCTGTTTCCTTCATGAGGGGGGCCACACCTTCCCTAGTCTTCCCTTTGATGTTAACATACCTGTAGGAATTTTTGCTGATCTCCCTGGCTAGATTTAGTTCTAACTGAGCTTTAGCTTCCTTAACCAAGCCCCTTGATGCTCTGACAGCTTCCTTATAAGCCCCCCATTTCAGATATCCTTTCTTCCATTCCTTGTAGAGTTTCCTTTTGTGTGACAGGGTGTCCAGGAGCTCCTTGTTCATCCAGGCACATCTCCTAGCATTCTTTCCTGCCTTCCTCTTTGTCAGTATACTTTGCTCCTGGACATGCAGAAGGTGATCCTTGAATACTAACCAGCTGTCCTGGACCCCCCTTCCCTCTAGGGATTTATCCCACAGTACTTTGGCCAGCACAGCCCTGAAGCAATTATTCTGCACACCTGAAGTTCAGGGTTGTAAGCTTGGAATACATCTTTCTAGATGTCCTGAGGATCTTAAATTCAAGCCCTTTGTCATCACGGCAGCCAAGGTTGTCCCTGAGCATCATGATGGTCACCAGCCCTTCCCTGTTGGTGAGAACAAGGCCCAGAATAGCACCTTTTCTTGTTGGTTTCTCTTCCATTTGGAGGAGGAAGTTATCATCTATGCAGACCAGGAACATCCTGGATTGCTGCTGCCTTGCTGTGTTGTCCTTCCAGCAGATGTCAGGGTGATTGAAATCACCCGTGAGGACCAGGGCCTGTGAACACAAAGCCTCTTCTATCTGCCTATGGAGGGCCACAGCTGCTTGGTTCTGCTGGTCAGGTGGATTGCAGCAGACCTCTACTGTAACATCACCTTCTCCCTTCTTCCGTTTAATCTTAACTCATATGCACTTGATCAGTTTGTTACCCTTCCCCAGGTGGAGCTCCATTGATTCCAGTTGGTCACTGATGTAGAGAGCAACACCTCCTCCCCTCCTACCCTGTCTGTCCTTCCTAAAGAGCTTAGTTACTGAACCCATCTATCCCTACATTCCACTCATGGGAGTTATCCCACCAAGTTCCAGTGATAGCCACTATGTCGTAGCTTTCCAGGAGCACACTGGCCCTTAATTCACCCTGTTTGTTGCCCAAGCTGTGTGCATTCACATAGCTGCACTTCAGCTGGGCTGGCCCTGTCAACCTCTTAGGCAAATCCCCCTTGATTCCTTTGGGGTGTCTTGGTGCATCCTCCCTGGCTTGCCTCAGGGCAACAAGTTGAGAGCCCTTACTAGGACTCCATCCCTCTGCCCCTGCTGTGCTGCCCCACTTTTTGTTACAGGCAAGCATGAAATTATTAGCCCCTTCCCCCTTCAAATCTAGTTTAAAGCCCTATCAATGAGCCCTGCCAATCCTTTTCCCCCTCTGAGACAAATTCATCCCATTATTTGCTTGTAGCTCTGGTGCCTCATATACCATGTCATGATAACAGAACCTCAAGCCCTCTTGACAACACCAGTCGTGGAGACATGAATTGACCTGTTGGGTCTTCCTCTATATTCCCACATTCATTGCTGTTGGAGGGAGATTCATAAGGATGGAGGAGAACACAAGTTAAGCTCCTGATTCCCTCACCAGTTGCCCCACAAGGCCCTGAAATCTCTCGTAAATCTTTCACCTCAAGATAAAGTCAGCCTTTGTGAATTTCTTGTTCCCTGTAGATGGGTAAGATCTATGAGATATTTACAGTGCATTATTTGACAGCCATGTGAGTGAATGTCAGACACGCCCCATTGTAAGAGCCATTTGTGACACAAGTACATTTGGATAATTGGAAGCTGAACAGAGAGACAAATGATGCTTCTAGTAAAGTAGGGTGGCATAAGAGGTCTATATAATGGGAATGATGCTATAATTCTATCTAATTTTGACTTGCTATTTGCTACTTATTAATCACAGTAACAACATTTGATAGTTGGATTAATTTAAAGGGATTTTTATTGCAGGAACTTGAGTTTAACATCAGCTCTTTGTGTATCATAGAATGTAAAAAAGTAACCTGTGATAATTAGATTACACACTACCTCTTAAATCTACATAAATTGTTCTATTCAGTGAGGTAAAAATAAGCAGGATATTACCAAAGAAAAGCCCCGATAAAGCCTCTGCTCCCTGCTCTGTTTTTTACATTACGTCAACTGCAGTGCTGGTATCTGTCTGTTATTTTTCCTGTGGAGCTGTAGAACTGACAACGAACTTGCCATCTTTTCTGTCATGTACCTGCCCTTGGGCTTGTGTAAAAGAAGTGAATTAGGTTCTCTTTTGTTGACCTTTTAGATGCAAGGGAAATGGTAGTCCTGATTGCTTACACATCAAGTGCTGCCCGGTTATTGTCTGCATTAACCTTTGCGGAGCACCCTGATGTGATTCTTACCCTCCCACCAGCACAGGTGCCAGAGAGAATTGAGAAGGCATAAATTGGACATGCCATGCAAAACAGCTCAACTAAAGACATTTTTCTCCTGCACTGCAGAAACAGTACCTTGTGTGTGTTTAGCTACATAGCTGGTCTGTGAGTCCTATAATTTGCTTAGCCAAACAGAACTTCAAAGCAGATGGTTTCTAAATTTGGCAAAAATCACCATTTCAGTATTTTTTCCCTGTGCAATCTGCAGTTATGAAATTAGAACTGAAACTACTTGAAAATTAAACTGGAAAATAAAATTGGGATCTTTACCAACTGAATACTAATTTAAAGTATACAAATTTTAGTATATGTTAGGTTTTCATCTACACACATAGCCTAAGATTTGTTTATGCTCTGATTTAGTGTTTCTTGCTGCTTACTTGCATAAACACTACCAAGTCAGTCAGTTAGAGTCACAGGTGCTTTAGCTTCCAGCTGCATTTACTACTAAAAAGAAGAATGACAAGTATCGTCCTTTGCAGAGGAAGAAGTCCAGAAACATAAGAAAATAATCATTGTGCATTGATAGCACCTGCCATCAGCCATCTGTTAGGCACTTTACCCAAAGTAAGTGCATTCCCTTATCTGGACAATGTTTTTGTTGAGAGAAACTGCTTCATTCCCACCCTCTTTGTTGAGGAAGCTAGGTCACAGAGCATTTATTTGGTCTGATATTCTAAGTGAAGCTAAAAAAAAAGTAGGAGTACTATTATCCTGGACTTAAGGATTGTTTTTTATTCTGATAGAAGTAAAATAAGTCAAAGAGATTCATTGTTTGATATTTAGTATTTCTTTAAGATGTATTTAATATTATCATATACATTACAATTTTCAAAGTGTATATATAGTAAAATCATATTTAGAAATACTGCCTTCTCTTAAAATATATATGGTCTGCTAGTCATTTTATATGTGTTCATCCCTGAATGTAAAAAGATTGTGTAACTCTGAAAATGGAGTTGCACTTAGTTTCCTAACAATGTTCTCCCATTAATGGTTAGTTGCCAGTGTGAGAACACCGAGAACACCTGTGTACACTCAGGTAATCTTTGAGACAACTCATTGCCAAAGAACTAAAAATATCTTGGGTTGGGGATTACTAAAGGGAATTTTAGAGATATGACTCATTTGATTCAAATCTTTGCTCCCTCAAGTAAGCATGCTGTGCAGTGCCCAGCCAGACTCCAACATGCAAGGCAGAGCTGGACTGTGTAATCATTGCCACAGGATGCTATGCAGACCACAGCTATAAATGGATTCAGAAGAAAACTTGACAAATTGAGGAAGAAAGATCCAATAAACACAGTGATACTGTCTGCGTTTCAGGAAGTCCTAAGTTATGGGTCCTTTGAGGAAGGGTGTCCCAAGGAAAATACCATATTGCCCTGCCTTTAAAGTTCTTTACTAAATACCCATTATGGACCATTGCCTGAAGCTCATGCTTTAGTGTCCTATGTAGCTACTTTTGTGCTTTTTTGACCCCTGGAGTCTGTAGCTCTTTTTGCTCCTGAGAGAGCAGTTATACTCTTCCCTTTGACCTTCTTTTCCGAGCTGTTTTGCTCCTGTCCAGATTAGGGACTCATCATTTCAGTTTAAATTGTGCTTCTTTGGACAGAGGACTAGAACTATACACCCTTCTTTAGAAGGCATTCCCCAGGACAATATACTGCCTGTACTTTGGCGATAATATGTGTTTATCTCAGTTGAAAACATCTAACCTGCTACATCTTTTTTTAACATCTCTAGGCTCTTTCTACTAGTGCAGTATTGGGCTTCTGTAAAATACAGCTTTGCCTTGCTTGCTAAATTGACAAACTTTGTTGGCAATAGAGAGTCTGTCTCAGCATTCTAATGGACTTTGGCTGCAAAGGTGTCAGGGGAGAACATTTGCTCCTTTATGTGAAAACCTACTTTCTAGCTGGAGCTTCTAAAAGTAGCATCATAGATCCACAGGTGTCAATGAGAGTGGGTTTATAGGCCCAACGCAAGGAGTCTTAAGCAGAGAACAAGGTGAATACCCTTCTTATTCTCTCCTCAGTTTTCAGAATTTTTAACAGAAAAAAGCTGGATTTGTTTGGGTTTGGGGTTTTTATTTCAACAGAAAACTGGTATTTGTAGCTTCCATTTCAGAGGCTGTGAAGTAAATATACATGGTGTAACATGGTGTGCAACTACACGAGCACTGAAAATCTTGGACTGTAAAAGTAGAGGTGCATGTAACTGGAAGCAATAACCCTATTGTGCCTTAGGAAGTTATCTTTTTAAATGCTCTTGTTAAGTGGTGGATACTGACCACAAGTGCATCTATAGCAGCTTACCTGATAGGTGGAAACTCCATACAGCTTTCCTTAAGCCCTCTCTGAGAAACAATAAAATTCACTTTAAGTTCTCTTCAAATTCAGACCTTTTGTATTTTCTTTGAGGCATATAATCTCTGCTGGTTCAGAGGGAAAGCTTATGGGCAGGATATAGCTTGTGAACAAGCCTTCTGTCTAGCCCATGTTGCTTTTAGAGTCGTGGGTTTTATGTAAATCAGTTTTAGGACTGAAACTGCAAATTAGGTGTTCCATGGATACCTTCTTGGCATGTCGCATCACTGACTTGAAAGGTAAAACTACAGTGTAATAGCCACTTGATGGTGCTTTCTAAAGGCTTTAATGTCTCTTTATTTTGCTGCAGAAATAGTAGCATCTGGCAGGAGCATAAGGTCGAAGAATTCTTATCACAGCCATTCTAACTGTGACTTTTATGCTACTACATAACATTTATGTACAGGGTAATGGGAAGGGAAGGTGAGTGAAACTTCTTTGCACATTATAGTAACAAAATCCATCATTGACAGGTTATATTTTATTCTGTAAGAAATGCCACTTTGGAAGTTTCATCTGTTGTCATAATTTGCAGATTGATTGGTTGTTCTTGTGATCACTGGCCTGTTGTATAATACCCAAAATTTCAATAACCTGTTTGTGTTGAATTAACTTGTAATGAGTTCACCTTTAAATCTGCCAAATATTTCAACTTCAAATTCAGAAAGGTAGTTAATTATGCCACAGGAAGCAAAATGTATTATTTTTTCTCATCTTTCTAAAAGATGGTGGTATTTTAGCAACTTGCCTCCGAGGAACATCAGGTGGATGATATCTTTCACATCCATATATCTGTCTTTCACCATGCAAAAGAAAACCTCTTTTCAGTCTGATTTTTCAATCAGATGCTTTGACTAAAGCATTACAGAGCTAATGTCTTGGATTTCAGAAATCAAGTTGCCCCTGTGTAGGAAGAGTGATCTGCAATGAGTGATGTGAAATAAGTGATTTTCCCCATGTGATAAATCTAAAAGAAATTGGTGGGAAGAGATGATGCAGAAGCTTTTGTACTCTCATCAGTAGTTTAGCTAACATACGGGAGTAGCAGGAAATTTTCAAGCTGCTGATTGTATTGCTTCAGAAGAAGAAAAATTATCCCATTGCTTGAAAATGCAGTGTTTTGTCTTGGGAAGAAAAATGAATTCAATTATGGTACTTAGTATTTTAGACCTTCTGCTCTATCAGATCAAGGTTTGCCGGATCTAGCAGAGGCTGATTCAAATATATCATTTCTGCCATACCCCGGAGATGACAGTATACTCTCCATTGTCACTAATCTGTCCAGGAATAGGAATCAGAGCAATAATTACATGTGAACTCCAGAGTCTCAGAGGCAAAGCAAAGAAGATTCTTCTCCATAGAGAATTTGCTATTTTGAACAACCAAAAGCAGCAAATCAAATCCTCCTGCATCTAACTGATGGAGGTCACCTGATACAATTGGATGACATTTTGTATCAAAGCAAAGCTAATTATTAGTAGAATCATATTGCCTTGCATGTTTTAGTTGTGGAACACATACATATTCATTATTCTGACTCCTCTTGAAAGACTTAGCAGTTTGGTATTACAGTTAGATAATTACTAAATACATCCTGTTCTTCTGGAACTTGGATGAAATGCAGGCTCGGGAGCCAACAGGGAATACTCAGCAAAGCTAAACAGCTCTAAATCAAAAAAATATGAGAAATTGCTTCTTTCTGCAATGCTCAACTTCACTTTGGCTAAGATGGTGTGTGTTTTTGTTCAGCGCCAGTTGTGTGCAACTACACTGTTCCTTCAGAGTGGGTGGGCAGCAGCATGATGCTACTGCTGCAACTTGATTGCCCTTCTCCTTGGCTGCCTGCATAGAACATAGCAATATACAATATACAACATGCAATGTCCACAGCAGGTGTGAACCATTACAGATGCTCTTGATCTGAGGACGGTGGAAGACTCAGAAATCTGGATAGTTTAAGTACTGAAACTGTGGACAGTTAAAATAGAAAAAAAATAACCACTTCTTTGGATATCTTTTGGGTTTTTTTCCATGCATATAGATAGTTTCCCTGAGGAATAACTGTCCTCAGTTTTCCTAGACCTGTCTAGACTAGGGGGTATTTGCTCTTACCTTTAAATTTGGAAAGTTACCAAAACTACAAACTAGGAAGACTTCTGGTGAAATGGGTAGTACCTTTCCCATAATAACTTCTACTTCTGGTTTAAGGATCGTTTGTCTCACAAAGCATTTGTACAGAATGTTACCAGCTCTTGGTTGGCTTTGTATGTATAAGCCCTAAATGAGTAAATGCATGTGCAAACATAGGTGCAGTGAAATGTTACCTATTAAAAATTGAACTCATAAAAACCTGTTCTAAAAGTAATAGACAATCAGCATCTTCTTTCGTAGAGGAAAAGGAATTTAAAAAGAAACAGCTATGAATATAATTAAACATCGTAACTCTGGTTTATACATGCTTAATAGGCATAATAATACTTACCTACAGTATCTCACAGGAGCCTTTGAAAGTCTAATTAATTAGTGTTTATAAAAGTACACTGAAATTCTAAGATGATAACAAACTCCAAGTGCCTTGTATTGTTGCTGTTGTTTTATGAGCCATTTTGAGAGAAACCTGGTAGTTCCAGAGATCCAGCGATCCAGAATGTCTCTCCAGAATTGTTTTAGTGTTCCATCATAATTTTATATTCACATAAAGTTTCTGGTTGTTTCCCTACAATATTTCTCCTTCTAGACTCAACACTTAAGGAGGCTGTTTGCCTAAAACCCAACATGTGTAGTTAAAGCAACTTTCAATGTTGTGTAAATACCATTTCTTTCCTTCCTAAACCTTCTCTGTTTTAATTTCCTTTGGAATTGGTCAGGCATGAATCATAAGTGCTTAAATAACTTGCAGCCAATCTCAGTGACAGTATTAACATAAACTCAAACTGTGTGGTACAGCGGTATTCAGGGCAGCTTATTAACTAGTGCAAAGACTGTTAAAAATCTTGTGATAGGTCTCAGTACTTCCTCTTTCCTCATTACAGCAAATGAATCCTTCAGCATGTTATTTTTCCTAAGGAAGTTTAGAATGAAAAATAAGCAAACAGCTGTAGAGCCTCAGTTTTCAGTAGGACTGGAGATTTTGAGGGCAAGAAGGGTCACCAGAAAGGATGGCGTCACAACTGCATCGTTAGGTTTTTAAAGATGAACTATTAATCAGTTCTGAAACTAAACACATATTTATCTAATGAGAAAATCACAAACCTTTCTCTCCATGTGCAGGGGAAAGGAGTAGAGATATCTGGTCAGGTGGCTTAGAAGTATATTTTTTATTTGTGTTGTTTACACTCTCATTTTTCTTAGGGTTCACATTTGTAACAAAATATTTTTAAACCCAGCAAATCCTTTTTAAGATATCTAAGTTATTTTCCTCTTTTTATAGCTACATTGAAAAGGAGTATATGAATTAGGTTAATCAGCACTCTTTTCAACACTGTTTTCTTCATGCCTCTTACTGAGTTACGAAATGGAGGAAGTCACAGGCTTCATTATGTAGCAAGTGTTTAATACTTCCATGATTTGTGTCATCTGATGTCAACATGATGTCAACTATTGCCATGAACATCCACTGCCTGTGTTCTGGATACTTGTTCCAGTATACTCGCTGGATTTGATGTCACAAGGAGCTATTATTATTGTTGTTATTATTATTATTATTATTATTATTATTATTATTATTATTATTATTATTATTATTCAGGTTTTGATTAAATTGTGGATTAGAAACATCATAGTTCAGCGGATGTGAAACTTTGCTGAGAATCGTCATCCCCAGGCATTTTTTCAGGTTTTGTGAGGTAATCTGGAGCACTCCTAGCATACTTTTCTGTGCTTTGTTTTCCTCACTTCAAAACCATGAATACTGATACCACTGATATCTTTTCAGTGTTGCAAGACCTACTGATGAAAATTTCTGTACAAAAGCTAATGGTGTTTTTCCTGCTTGGGTCACTGGATGTGCTATTTAACTGTGGCAAAAGAATGTACTCTAAATTGGTTTGCTTACCTTCTCATCTGCTCTTTGTCTCGGTTTCCTTGACTGGTAGTATTTTGGGGATTGGGTCAGACATGGGTTTTGTTTGTACAGTACCAAGCACAATGAGATCTGGAGGCAATGACTGCTGTCACACTGGTAATTAAGACTGAACTTGTTAAGCTGAAAAGATGATTATGTTAATAGACTGTAAATCCATCTTGCACAGAACTGGATTGTTTTTCACTTGTTGATTTCTTGTATTTCTGTCATTTTGATCCTGTGAGTTTTCTTACTGTGTAGAATGCAAACTGTTGATTTTTAGGCAAGTTAGGATACTTTGATACAAAACTCAGTAGCCCTTGGTCAGGTTTTGAAGTATATTGGCTCCTCTTGTTTCACCAAGTTTAGGCATTCTTAGGTATTTTTTTCTCTGTTTGTATTGCTAAATTTACAAACTCCTTTGCCTTTTCTACTGAAACTCTTAAGATCTTGTGATCAGATGACAGACAGCTAACTTGTTCTTTATTTAATCTACAGTGTTTGCATGAGCTATACTTTAAATTCTGTGTAATTTAAATTGCTTGGGGAAAAAAATTGCCACTGAATATTTTAGATTGTAGTTTTGGCTTTAAACAAATAGGAGATAATGTTTCTGCTCACTCTCTTTAAGCAAGTACTTAAACATATAACAACTTTAAAATGCCTCAGTTCTTATCAGATTTAACAGTAGGGCTGCTGAAAGGCTCTTGACAGCTTGAGGGAATGGGATTTTAGCAATGCATTTTTAGAAGACAGAAAATTAAGCCCCTGAGATCTGCACGCAGTAAAACTGAATAGATCATCAAACTACACAGCCTAAAAGCTATTCCTCTGGCCTCTGGCCAGCTACACCCTATAGGGCATGCAAAAGAGCCAGCTGTAGTCCTCACCTGGCCCTGCAAACCCAGAGAGTGCTGATAATCCAGCACTGCCCCGGCCATTTTGCTGCAGCAGCAGTCAGTCCTGAGGACAGCCTAAGAGATTTCAGAAGCATCCAAGCAGAGCTGTTGAGTGGGTAAAGAGGTTGCCTGTCTCTGCCCCCTGCTGCTTTTTCACTCAGTCTTTAAAATTCTGCTATCCACAGGTTTTTCTGGTGTGAAATGACCTATAAATATATCCTTTGAAGATATGTTGTCCTATGCCAGTCAAAAGGATAAAGAAATACTATCCTTACTACTAAAAATAATTGAAGAGGTGCCAATGAGGAGCCAATTTAAAGAAATTATTGCAGTGAAATAGATCCCTACATAATTGATATTTGGTACAGACATATTTATGGAAGTAGCTGTTACAATTCTATTAAATACTTAGCTGAAGCACTTAGCTCTGTCACTTTTATTAGCACAGTTTTGCACACTCTTTCTATGGTAATTTGAGCTGAATAATTTTTAACCTTTCTGTGACTTCCTTCATTGCAGAGAGACATCTTTAAAACTCCCATCATCTTCTTTTGTGCTCATGATAGGCACATTGCATTGATATGGTCTTCACACAGAAGCAAGCACCTTTTTCTTGTCCTGCCTTTGGCAGTATTTTCTCCCTCCATCTGGACAGATCTGCTGGGTTTTTTTCCTTACTTCATGCCAGAAACATAGTGCATATCTAATATATTGTGTTAGAAGAAGCCAAATTTGATTTTTGTAATACAAGCTCCTCTCTCTTACCAAGCATAGATCTACAAATACTGTACTATGTCCCCTACAGCTATTCTCTGTTTAGAAATTCTTCATCATGTGTTGGACAGATGGCATAATCAGTGGGTTATATCAGAGCATTAAAAAAAGAAAATCTTTCTTGCTGCTTCTACAGAGACTGTTTCGAATTCAGTGAGATGCAACACCGGTAATACAATCTTTCAATGACAACTCTGAACATGGTGGTGGGGAGGGTGTTGTTTCATTTGAAAGTCAAAAAATACATAGGAAAAATGGCATCATAAAATAAACAAAGGGCTTCAACAGAGCTATGAAGGTTTCAGGGCTAAGACCCTGACTTTTTAGAATTGTTTACTCTCTCAGCTGTCACAGATCACAGGTGGGTCTCCATTTGCAATGCTGATACAAACAACACAGCACTGTTTTTCTTTCTGCAGAACATTTCTTTTGACTGCTCCATCATTTCTTATTAAAGTATCTGGTGCTTACAGAAGCCTTGCCCAAGCATCAGAGATCCTTGTGTTCTTAGTGAGCATGTTAGAAAAGTTAGCATTAATATGCTAAGCACTTGCTAAGAGGACATTTCTAGATTTCTAGGGCATCTGTTGGGCCTGACCATTACCAGCTCTGCAGACATAAAGTTTGTTTTGAATATTAAAAAACTTGAAATGTTTGATAACTTTTAAATGGTATTAAAAATTGTGTCTTAGTCCTCAACCTACACAAACCCTAGCATATGATTGTATTCGTTGTTCCTATCCATCCCTGTCACTCCTGCCTCCAAGAGTCCTAGTGCAGATCCTGTCATAGGTCCCAGTTTCTCACAAGGAGAAATAGTCAGCAAAAGAAGCAACGATAAGCTGCTAGTATGCACAGGGAAGTAAGTATGGTTTTGAGAAAAGGTTGGGAAAATTATGAGGATCTGCAGAGCAGAGCAATGTAAGGCAAAGTCTTGCAAGGAGCTGTGCCACAGAGAGGAGAATGGTTCGAGATGGGAGATGGGAGGCACTGAGGGAGCTCCTGCCTTCTGACTGCCAAATGCCATGGTCCTGAAAGGCCCTTGACTGCTGGTTAGCTATAGCTTACTCTTGGGGTGAAAGCCTGGCCTGAGATCTGTAAAAGAAGCACCCTGCCCTTTTGTATGTCCAGCTTCCCATTTTATACAACATAACATAGGGAGGAGATGTATCTTCTGTCTTGATTGTGTTACCCGCTTTTTGTAGAACAGAGCTTCTCAATTCATTTCTCTCCAACCTTCTTGTTCCCTGGTTATATCACTTCAGTCAAACTGCTTCTATAACACTGTTTTAGGTTATTTTATTCCTAGGAACTGTGGCTTTCTAAGGTAATCTTAAATCCCTGTCCAGGTAAACTTGAGCTATGTGAGAAGATTGCTCTCAGCTAATAAAAGGGATTATACAAGAATAACTGTACTTTTAAAAATTCATATTCTATTTAAATCTGAATAATTTTTTCACGTTAGCAAGTTGTAAAATAAAGGAAGTTTTTAATTTAATCTTTTAGCAGTGGAGACGATTAGAGTACAAACTAGAAACAGCCATTCTTGCCTTTGTGTTGTTGCAATATTCAATTCTGCTCTTGACACCGTGTGGGAGGCAGTTTGAATTGTGGGACAGGCTTGATATTTCTGCTAAATGATCAGCAGGTAAATGATTGTGCTGATATTTAATTGTCACCTTTTAGGTTCAATAGCTGAGAAGTCACTGTGACAGATGAGGTGATGGTTGCATCTCAACACTGTTTGGGTAGCGTATACTTTGCTTCTGTGCATTTCTTCAAAGCTGTCTCCATAACTGTGATGACTGAAGTGGGGAGCAAGGAAAAGGTAAAGTTTCTCCAGCTTTGGGTGCACCCTGGCAAATTCAGAAAGTCCTGTCAGAGGTTCTTGACCCAGATTTTGACCACAGAAGTATATGCTGTCCTGTTTAGTACCGCGATGTTCAGTGAAGGTAATGCAACAGCTCACTGAGAAATGGGACTCCAAATCACTGTGCGAAACACCAGCCAGCAGTTTGACAACTCAGAATTCATTGCACTGTCCTTTTTCTACCCATACTATTACCATTTTCTCAAGTAATTGTTACTGATCTCCTGGACAGATGGTTATCAACAGCAGGGCAACTTGCCCTTATTCAATATGCTCAGCAACATTGACGCTATTTTTATTTGTCTGTGCATTTTGTTATACTTCTTTCCCCGGTAACAACATGGAGCTGTGAACAGCTGGCCAGCTGCAGAAGTGCTTTTGCAACCAAAGAAGGTTGCAAAAGGGAGGGAGCAAGTTCAGTTGAGAATTGCTTGCCAGCTTTACTGCAGAATTATGATTAAAATGTTTTGTTGAGAGTTTAATATATGTGCACGTGAGAGTCAACAAAACAGCTTGGACTGCCTTCTGTTTCCTTCTCTATTTACTTAGTGTACAATTTCTCAAAATGTCAGATTCACATGATATTAATCTGACTTTTAACTCTGTCTCCTGTTGCACTTTAAATGAGCTTCCAGTGGAACACTGGAGTTGAGATTTCATTTATATCTTCCTTTGCCTAACACTGATCCCATATCACTATTTGGGAATTTTTTCTAAGTGGGTGATAGAGTGAACATAGAAATGATGATTCCACTGGACAAGCCTGTGAAGAAGAAACCAAATTCCTAGTGAAGAAGAAACCTGAAGAAGAAACCTAGTGAAGAAGAAACCAAAGGGTTCTCTGTGAACAGAGGTCACTCTTTTCAGTAAGAGTCCACCAATATACAGCTCCTAAATCATCATTAGCAATTTGGATGGGTGTAAATCAGCAGCTGTAGTTTGTGTTACTCAAAGTACTGCAGGCTTTTTTTGAATATATTTTAGATATTTCCAAGATGTGCATATAATCAAATACCATTGCATCCACACCTTCACAGCATAGAATCCAGGGATCCATACATGCCCACATAATCCAGTACAGACAGTTTTGACATAGGTACTTCACACTTTTAGCACTTACTGCATTTCTCTTGAATTATAACCAGAAAAATATGTAGGAAATACAACATTTACAAGAGGAGAAGGGGTAAGGAATTAAGGGATAAATTGTTTGTTCACAGTAGTGCTGTTAGGAAAATGTAGATACCCATGCTGTGATTCATCCTGCCAAATGTTAGAGGTCTGTAGCTGGCTATTCACAGTTGCTCCTTTTATACTGAATAGATGAGTGGGCAGTGTAAAAGCATAAAGTATTTGATTTACTTCAGATGTTTACCTTAAAATGAATCACACTCCCTATATAGCTACAGTCTTAGGGCAGTGTAGGTGTTTGCATTTACTCAGATTAATCTCACCCCCGTTTCCTCTCCTGGGTGAAGTATTTTTCAGAAGGACAACTTCATAAATTGCCATAATTCTTAATTCTGCATATTTTCAGAGGATTTTCATTGTGGGTGCAAATGTACATGTTTGTAAGTTTATACTTCATTCAGAGATTTTTTCCTCTCCAACATACAAGTCAAAATGCTTCATCCTCATGTCCAGCCAAAATGAAAGTGGATGTATACAGAAAGAGTGCAGTGTCACACCTCTGATGATCTCTAAAGGTGATCATTACTGTGCTGACAAACACTTCCTTAATATTTTCTTAGTGCAATTGACCTCAGAAAAAGAAGTGGTGATTTAGTAATTGGTACAAACAACTCAGAAAACTGAAGAATTAGTGCAGTTGTGTTATTTTCATGGTAGCAAAGATTCAGCTCTTGACTTTCTATGTTTTTAATGGCTGCAAATCAGAACATTTAATCAAGACCCTTTAAAATAAACTTTAAAGGTCACTTTCACAAAGGCAAAACACACCCAGCAAGATAATGTGGACTTTATTCCTCTGTTATGTTTTGTTGTGTTTCTTTTAGAACAGAAGGCAAATTAGTTGCCCAAGTTTAATAGCAGCCCTGCTTTGACTCCCCTCTGATCCCATATCAGCACTGTGGATTGTGGTTTGTTGTTTTCCATAGTTAATAAAACCATTGATCTTTGTGAAATCTATTTCTGAATTCAGAAGATTTGTACACCCAGAAACATGTGGTGAATGTTGGGGAAAAAAAAATTAGATAATTCATATGAAAACTGTGGAGAAGGGTGGTCCTTGTTTTTCCCAATTTCTTTTAACCCTCTTTTCTTCTTTACTATTCTATGATTCTATGATTCTATGTGTTGTTGTTCTTTCTTGTATTTTTTCATCTATATATGATGGATGGGTTTCTTCTATGAAAGTAAGTCTCTCTTGAGCAAGTCAGTTACTCAAAATGTGAGAGTTACTCAAAATGTAATATCCTGGGCATTAAACAAATCTCTCTATTTCTGAACTACTGGTAGTCCTGACAGTGACAGCTCTGCTCCTTCCTGAGCACAACATCACGTTTTGGAAAGACCATTTCTATTAACTGGAGTATTTTTGAGAGATTTTTTAAAATGTGACAAAAAAGTACATGAGTCCTGTTGTATTCCATGCCTTGGCACATAGTTAAGCTCTTTTGAATCCTTGGAAATCTTAGCATGAAGTCATTAGCCTCTCTGCTGATTTTTCAGCAAGTGAAATAGTTACTGTTTTGGCTTTCTGAAGTTAACTTGACAGAAAAGAATTTTTACTTTACTTAGATGATAGAATAATAATGATTTCCAGTCAGGATTAATAGATGTCATTGTATTCTTCAACATGTAATTTTCTTCTTTGTTTACGGCATTATACCTTGGAAGTTCTGCTTTCCCAAATGCTTGTTTGAGAAATCTATGACCTGAATATTTCAAGATCCACATTTCTAGTTTTTATAAAAAATTAAATGTTGTGCCCTAAACCTGTTTCTTGACTAAATACAATTTCTTGAGCATGTCCTCTTCCATGGTGGCAGTGAAACAATGCACTGTGTGTTTCTGCATATGAATGGCAGCAAATATAAGAAGAAAATTTAGAATCCAGAGGTTAATTGCTGATTTTATGTGTAGCAATAATTTGACAGATCCTAATGTGCTGAAACAGCACATTTTCTGAATGCAGCATTTTGGACACATTTCTTGTTGATTTGTTTTTCCTTAATGCAGAAATTTGGTTTTGTATTTATTTAACTTGCAGAACATTTAACTTTGGCACTTGAAAGTCTCTATTTCTATTACTATTTCCATTTTGCTTGTATTATCGTGGCCTGAGGCCACCTTGTTTGGCCATCTACTCCCATTCTTTGTGTTCTCGCTTTTGTGTTTCTCCAATGAGTACCAGATCACTCTATGAAACCACCTACAAATAAAGGAGTCTTTTCCAAGGAGTATTAATGAACAACTTTTTCAGTAGTAATAATGGCCCATAGTTTAGGAGGCAATACACAGTAACACTGAATTGTCAATGCACTTTACAAAGCAGCATTCCTGCAAACTGAATAAAAAACGTTCATGTGAAATATATATGTCTTTCATGGCTGAAAAGTAGCTGATGTTTTGCATGAGCTTCTAGAGCATGTTAAACCTCAGTCAGAGAGAACTGTGATATAAAATTCTTGCAAAGCCTAAAGGTCTCAAGGAGGTAGGACAGCTTTACTAGCCAGAGAATTGATACTGCGTGTAGGAGACTAGTGTGCTGAGAGTTGCTAATATAAACTTATGTACTTCAGTAGAGACAGGTAGTGAATGTGAAATGTGACTTTGAAACATGCCATGTACAATTTAAATATTTCCTCAGACAAGGAGGTTGTATAAAATTTCAGTCACATATTTACAAGGAGTATTATAAGCCGTGGGCAGCAGCAGCTACTGTATTTTGCTTTGCTTAGCTTTTAACTGGTATAAATCATAAATGACTCAGCCTCAGCAGGGTACCTGCTGATTTATCTTGTAACTGCTAGAAGCCAGAATGAGCTTGATTTTGATTTTATGCACTTTTTACATAAGAAGCAAGAGGTAGCATTAAAGCTGCAACATCTCAAGAGTATTCACGCTGACTTGTTTGACCATGTGCATGTGATATGGGGAGACTTGATGAACCTTTAGTTCTTTAGATGGAAAAGAACAGTCTCCTGCTTATGCATCATTACACAAAGTAGAAACCAACTTTTCCCTGTTTATCTCAGAAGTTGTGACATCTGAATGGGTTACAAGAGAGAAGCAGGCAGTGTCCCTGCCACCTTTCTGCCTTCTTCCTTGAGATACACATTTGCATTACAGAGTTAACTAAAAAAAAAAAAAAAACAACCCACCCTTTGTTTACATGAACCAATGTATTTAACTGCACATGCAGTGTAAAATGAAGGATAGCACTAGAGTGCAATATCCTGCTTTGAGATAAGTTGCCTACAGTAATGCTCAAAAGCATGGGAGTATGAAGATTTCTGTCATGAAGGATGGACTAGGACTGACTATTCTAGGCTTCATTCAAGGAATCTTAGTTATTTGCCTGTCAGTACTGTTGTAAAAGAAGAATTTTTCTGGTCTTTCAGTATCACATAAAGATTGCTTTGCTGATATTAAGCTGCATTTTTATAGCAGGAAAGAAGATGATACTGAAAGTTTCCCCTTTTTGTGGTGACTTTTGGCCCTACTATATACTTTCGACAGTTCTCTCTGCTTGCAGTATCATTTGCACATCATTAACAATTTATATTCCATGTCAAGTTTTAGATAAGCTAATGACAAGTTGGATAATATATGTGCTCATTTGCACACACATAAAAATATCTTGGATAAAGATATACAGCAAACTGCAGAAAAGTTGCCAAACACTTTATGGTTACTTGTACTTTATTGCTTAATTGACATCTTGAGAATAAATTGTCTTTGTAGAAATAAGAAACTTTCCCATGTGGATCTTCAATATCTTTTCTCATGGGGAAAAAGTTGAAAATTGAGAGCTATATTTTCAGAGGGAGGGGGGTTCTGTTTTAACAACACAAAGCACTTACACAATGCTATCTTCTAGGATGACTTATAAAAGTGGACATTTGCATAAATACAAGTACACATTCAGCTGTAAACATCTGTAGGTATAGTGTACATATGTTTTGGTGGCTAAGAATGTATAAACATGTTGTTGTCAGAGGTCAGACCAGTAGTAATGTCAAAAAAAGATGAGAAAACTATTCAGTAAGCCCTTTCCAAAGCAGTACATTTGTATGAAAAAGCAGTGATCCATATTTCTCATCCTGAAGAGGAAAACTGAAGCACCTCTCCCAGCCCAGAGCAGTTTGTGTGTTTAATGTCAGAATGTGTTCACCACCTAATAGACTGGTTCATTACATTGCTTTCCAAAGTTCAACTTACTTATGCACATACAGAGAAGGAAGAAAAACCCTGTCCACCTCACCATGCCTACTAGTGAGGATGTGGCCTTGCAAGGCAGGAGTAGTGAGATATAGCAGGTTTGGGTTAAATGGTCATGGTATTAGAAGGCAAAGTGGTGAGGTTTGACAGGTTCAGAGACCTTTATAGCAGGAATCCACTCTGTATTAATAATGTCTAAAGGCATAGCTGCCCTTCACCTGCAGGCAGCATCCCAAGAAAACATTAATCATGTTTTCCTGAAGTAGCCGAATTGATTTCTTGGAAGAAATATTTGTCTACTCCCCAGCCACCTCGTAACCCATCACCATGTGATATGATCAGCTAATGAACAAATAATTACTGCCTGATGATCACTCAGGAGAAAGGGTATGAATATTTCTTTTGGTTCTTAGTGCAATTAACTTCAGTTTTTACAAGGTGTAGTGGCATTTTGTTCACCTTTGTTGTGGTTGAGGTTTTTCCCTTCTCTTTTTGATTCTTGGGTTACACAGAAAGTAATGTCATATTTACTATTACGAACAGCTTACATTTATTTATTGTAGGTTTTAAGATAATATCTGTTGTAGCATCCTGTGCAGCAACAAGGAAAGGAAAGCTGTTCAGGTTTTGTTTGCTTCATTTGTCTTTGTACAGTTTTCCCCATGATGTAGCTCAGTCCTATCCAGCAAGTAATGGCTAAAAATGGAGCCCATTGACCCAAGCAGAGCAAATGATCTGCCCTATTGTAGGAAACGGGATAGCCATTTTATCAACAAGGACTTTTTTGTTTTTTGAGCTTTATTGCCTAAAATAACGTGTACTTAATTATTACTGAACATGGTAGAATTAGTTAAGAGATTCAAATACCTAACTTGGGGCCTGTCTATTACACACTTATCTATTGTATATATATGAAGCAGCCTACTGATTTGCATTGGAGCTTCTTGCCTATGTACTTCTGTCTACTGCTGAAAAAGAGAAGGTTTTCAGTAAAGGCTATGTACTTGCTTTAAGCACTTGAATTAACTGCAGCATTGGAATTAAGCTTGGTCTGTTTTACAAAGGCACCAAATGCAAATAAGAGAGGAGGAGGATTGGTGTTGTCCCAATTTAATGGATTAGATTGGCAAACTGTGTAAATCCTTGCATCTTCCCCTTAGGCTGTGGCACTTGTGAGGTTTTGATGCAGTCTCCTGGGAGGAGTGCATCACTACTACCCCATCTTCCTGTACTGGACTTGCCAGTCCATTAGTCTGCTGTCAGAGCACCTGTACAGTTTCTGAGTTGTTTCAGGCCAGGTTAGCTTTAACAGTCTCAGTTGGGCTGAGCTAATCTGATTATTTTTTTCTTTCAGAGGAAGTAAGGGGCAGTCAATGTACCAAGTAGGTGAAATGAGTGGCCTGACATGGAGACTTGCCTGTACCTGAAAGATGTCTGCCTTTGGAGCTCTGATCTGAAGGTTAGGGTCTACCACAACTCAAAGCCTGACCAGCTAAATTTTCATCTTGTATTGATTTTTCCACATTTTGATCAACAGAAAATGTTCACATACCAGGTTGAGTTAGCTTGAGTCATTCCCTCTAAAATCACACCATTTATACCAGACTGCTTTGATTGAGCTCCCATCTACACAAAGGAGACATGCCCCAGGTGAGCTGGTTATTACAGTCATGATTCACAACGGTCACATTTAAACTTCACTTCTGTTTTGGCTGTCTTTAGACTTCTTCCAGTCCACAGCATCTGCAGGTGAGGTGGCAATAATATTGTTTGGCATTTCTTACCAAAAGCTATTTAGTGGTCTGCTTCCCCTAGAAATTTGCCCCTGTAGATGACATAAAAATGAATTCTCTTGAATCTGAGAAAAGTGATCTACAATACAGAAGAAAATATCCCCCTCTTTACCCCTGCCTTCTCCTCCTGGAGAATACAGCTTTCAGATCTGTTTAAAAGGCCCTACTATTACTCAGTACATCCAGGATATGAAGATAATTGCTTAACTTTCAAGATGGACACTAACATTATTTACAACTTTCTGCATTGCTGCTTCCACTTCCATAGGCTCATGATCCACTATATCCAAGAAGGTCATAAGCAGTGAATCAGAAATAGTTTAGAAGTGGCCCCCAGAAACCCCTACTAGGGGCATCTCTACCTTCTATTTTGAATCACTTTATGCTTTAATTTAGGTATGATTTAGAAGCTCAAAGTCAGGCAACTCCATTCCTCTGTGATGGAAGGCAGTGGTGGGGTTATTCTATGCAGCTCTGGAGTTCTTCTTATTTAATCAAAAAATAACATGTCTAAAGACAATTTTATGACTACTTACTCTTGGGGCTATTAGAGGAAGTCTCATGATTCAAATGCTTTTGAATTATGCTTGTTTGTGAGGGTGATAGCAGGCAATGAAAATAAGACAAAGCTAAAGCAATATTTAAGAGTTCATAGAAGTCCTGAGGCCCTTACTTTGCTTATCTCCAGATCTTCCTTGGGCCACTTACATGGAATCTGAGCCACAAGTCTCAGCATTTGGAAGTAAATATCCTGTAATGATCAATTCAAACTTTCTTTGAAAATAGATTGCTCTATCAATTACATGTCACTTACAGCAGAAGTTACAAGTGAGCTAATACTGGTCTAATATAATGGCTTTATGTATACAGGTCTGCAAACACTCTATTTATAGAGGCCTGATTCCACATGAGAGAGCCTTTGTTCCACTATGACTGGCTTTTTTGTTGTTTCTTTTCCAGTGTAATTCAAGTCTTAAGGGAAACTTAAGACTAAAGACTTAAGAGCCTTTAATACCGGATACATACACCATGTGTTATATTAGCAAAAATTATATTGCCTTAAATTTTGTAAGAGGGGGCATCTCTTTTCCATGCATTTTAATAGCATTTAGGATGGAGAAAGGGTTAGAATTGTTGTCAACTTTATTTTCAAAGACAATTCCTTTCTCTTTTTAAATTTATAACATGTTCATTACATGGCTGTGAAAAGTGCCTCATGGATTTACAAGAAAAGTAAACTTGAGGGGTGATAGTGTGCAAATTTCTTTCTTCTTTATTTCTACCTCTCCACATTCACATTTTATAGGACTGATTTCCAAAAGACAAGATATATATGCAAACCTGACAGCTGAAAACACCATCAACTGGGAACTTGGGTTCTGATTACACTGTGGAGAAAGTGATGTTTGCTTTATTCTGATTTATGAACAGTGCAATGACTGGCCAGGTGCTGGGACAGGACCAACTATTTGCTTTCCTACATAGAGTGATGAAAGGCATCATAAAGCAGTAGTAAAAAAAAAATAATTTTTTTTTTTTATGCCTCAGCTAAGTGGATCATGGTGCTACTCATGAGCAGCAATCTATCTTTGCTGTTCTAAAGAACATGTTAACCTTTCTGAAGACTGCATCACACTGTAGGGTTTTGGCCTGGAATTTCTCTTTCCCAATCAGAGTCCTCACTAATAATGCTTATTCAGTCAGGAGTGAACAAGAGGCCTGAATATCAAGACCAGCAAGCTCATGCTGTTGCTCACCTTGAGAGATTTCAAAGCTTCTCAGACATCAGGGCTGAATTAATCATTGCCACAACTTAAGCTTTGCATCAAATAGAAACCTATCAATGCTGTTGGAATAAACACTGTACCTAGTCAGGTTCAGAATATTCCACAGGCAAAACCACTTGCAGAGCTGTAATTCAAGGCTTTGATTAAGAAACCCTTAGTACCAAAGAGGTGGGAAGCAGGAATATAAAAATAGCTGCTGAGCACGTGTTTCACATGATATCTTAATGGATGGATGCAAGGGAGGCAAATAATTCTCATGTTCATTGTCAGCATTGGTTGAGAGTATCTAAATGATGCTGTTAACAGTGCTATTCATTTCTTTTATGAAATGTGTGCATATATTGTATATATATGTGCAAAATCCATGTATATGAAGACTGATATGTTTGAAAAAATATTTGAGCATTATATTAATGAGTAGGTACTTGTCTCAAGCTGGTAACATCATGATATTCAAAGTTTTATGAAAATTATGAGCAAACTCTTTTACTGCACTATTTCTAACTATTTCATAACCTAGGCCAAAAAACGTTTAGAACTATGAGAAGTTATATCAATGTAGTTCTTTGGCTGCCTGGTGAGTTGGGTTTTTTTTTTAGAATAAAACAAGGAAGTGTGTTTAATTATTTATTAATTTGTTTAGATTTAAAGCTAAAATACATTAATTGATTACACATGAACTGATCATTGCTTTTCAGTGTCCGACAGGTTATTTTTTATGTGCACAAAGAAATTAAAGGAGTTTTGACTGATATAGAAAATAATACTACAGTACAGTTTTAAACTGTAAAAGATACAGGTATTATTCCCCAACTAGGCATTTCCCATTCTACCATGACCAAAATGGTCACGTCAAATTAAGCCCCATATTAACAGACCTAATTTTTCAAGAAATACTTAGCAAATTCCCTCTTAAAACCATATTCAATAACTATGTCTAACTAACATCCATTACAGATAAAAACCTCCAAAAGACTTGGATATAAAGACTACTTATTTCACTCCCTAATCCATCCCCCCCCCATCCAGGGGGGTTTTATGTGTGCCACACGTTACTACTACAGTTTTTTTAAGTATTTGGATTTGTACTTCTAAAATCAAACTATGTACTTGGGTATCTATCTGTGTTATATCTCATGGGTCATATTTCTAAACTGTTGGAATTACATTTTTCAGTTATTACTGTGATGTCTAGAAGCTTTATTCAAGGCTTGAAAAAGCAGCGTATGAACATACAGTATATATACAATTCCTGCCTCAAAAGGCTCTTGCAGAAAGACTTACAAAAAGAATTTAGTACATTGATGAACAGAGGAAAATACAGCAAAGAGAAAGTAGCAATGGAGGTAAAAGAATTTGCATTAACCAGTGGTCATAACTAGTGCTTCTATTTCCCCATAACCGTGCTAGTGAAAACATTTTCTTTAAAAAAAAAAAAATTAAAAGTTAATTTTAATTTTTTAAAATATTAATTTTTAACAGTACTGCTGTTTTCTCCATCTGACACCTGATACATTTATTTGAAGTGCTTCTAAGACATACTAGTTTGAGATGACCTTTTTTAATCATTAGATGAATTTATCTATCTAAAGTGTGATTCTTCTTACCTAATAGTATTTCAGTATGGTTGTACATGTAGGATACACAGCAATATCACCTAAAGGTGTTTTCCTGTGTTTTCTCTACTCAGGAAAGAATTTCAATATAAACATACCTTTCTTCTCTATTGTTTTTATATTTTTCCAGGACTCTAATAATGTTTGAATTTAATCTTTCACACTATATGATTTCTTTTGTTCCACCTGTTTGGTGACATAAATGTAATAATTACTAGTAACCTTGATTAAAGGGTTTCACTGCTTTTTAAGGGGACTATGCATTTTTTTTGGTACTTTTACAGTACTGATTACAGAAATTACAACAAAATATTGGCTACGCTTGCTCGTGGCTTCTATGGCAGAAATTAATATTTGCTTTCTATTTCTCTTATGGTCTTAACACAGTGTGTAGGAAAAGTTTCATTTCTGTACAAAGAATGACAAAGAAAACGAGATTTTGGCTGCTTTCTGAGTTGTGGTGCATTGGATTCCTGGGGTGGACATGGGCTATAATTTGCAAATAAATTTTGTCCAGTGTTGTGTGCTTGTAAAACACTTTTATGTCAGCTGTGCATGTTCACAGTAAATGGACAGTTGCCAGGATATACAAAATTAGATCTGAATATGCAGCTATGCAGTATCAGAGCCTGATCAAAACTGGGTTGTTTGTTTTTTCTTTTTGGTTCAGGCATTAGTATCAGCCAGAATAATCTGAGACTTGATGAATTGGTTTGCATATCAGTGACTACATTAAGTACAAGGCTGAATAAGGCCAAGGTGATTCAGAACATGCAATCTTAATTCCTTCTCTTCAGATGTGTCCACGAAGCACGGAGGCAGCATGTCGTTACTTCACTGGTTGTGTATTAGCATGAAACTCACATTGCACCAGGACCTGTTCTGGTTTTGTTCTTTTAGAGCATTTAATATCCCACTGCTTTAAGGTTTTATCTGATCTACAAAGCTAACATCACATGAGGCAGATGGCTGTGGCATATATTAGGAATGGCAAGTGTTTGGAAATCTGAAACTCTTTCTAGAACAGGCTCATCTTCACATGTTTTGAGCAAACTCCCCTCTTGCTTGGCAAATGATGGGGGCTGAGTAACTTGAAAAACCCATGTTGTTATTTTACCAAGGGAGAAGGCATTTCTTGGTGTGGGGAATGAGGTGTGAGCAGGATGCATGTGATAACTGGAAGAAGGAGCATACCTTCCCATGCAGGAGACAAGGAGGAGAAGACTGAAGGCTGGGTTTGAGAGGGAGGAGGAATAATCAGGGTGCCACAAGGTGAGGATGTTGGGGTTCCCAGCAATGCAGGGAGGTGAGAGTTTAGAGACAGCACGTCCATGAATTGAAATGAAGTAATGTGCATTTAAACATAAGTATTTATCCTTTAATAAGTGGGTGGTTTTGACAGGGCTTTAAAATGTCCTTCATTTTAAGTTGAAGTTGTATAAGTTGTATTGTAAAAATAGTGTAAAACCCAGTATCATCGCCCAGGGGTGTTGGGGTAACCTGGCACGCACTGCAGATGCCTGTCAGCCTGGTGCTCAGGGGCATCATGGAGTTTGATGTCCAGCCCTTCCTCTCTTCAGAGGCAGGGAACAGCATTAGTTTCACATTGCTGATAAGGACCTGGCTGCTGCAGGGGTGAGGTGAAGCTTCACTGTTGCTTTCTTAGCTTTGTCACCTCAAAATCTGTGCTCTGCTACGTCTTAAATGGGGCGGTACCAAGGGACACACCCTGCCTCAGGAAGTTGCTGCTCCAGGCTGGGTGGAAAAAACAGCACACCTCATAAAAGTTAAATATTTCTAGACTTGAACTAACATCACTTCTGTATACAAAGAAAGCATTCCAGATTTTAAAGTCAGATATCTGTGTATCCTCCATGGCTCTTAATTTCTTATAAAAGCTTATAAGTTCTCTGTCTCTATTAATACTAACTCTACTGGACTGTATACCTATTATGGGCCAGAGCTTACCATCAGATTTTCAAGTCAAGGCATTTGTATCAGAAATCTATTTTAAGTCACTTCTGAAAATTCTAAGGCTTCTAAAACTCTGTTGCTTATAGTCTTTCTTAAATAATTGTATGGTCTCAGTGATGGCAGCTGAAGTACCTGGCTTTACAGACTCAGGCTTGAAAGCCATAGCTTTAATAAAATTTTGTTAAAGTCCTTTTTATAAATGGATGCTCCTGCAGTGTGTACCAAAAGCCAGGGACGATAAGTTTGATAGGAAAGTTTATTAGCCTTTCTTTAGGATAATCTGCAGTATTACACTTAAGCTTTGCTGCCCATAATTAATGTGATCATCCCAAATTAATTGCAAAAATGCTGCACGACTCTCTAGGTGTTTAATATACTGCATATATTTTTGGGTAAGTTTAAATGCTAGATCTAATTTCAGTGGATGTCTGTATATGTACACTACTTTTCATTATCATAATAGAAAAATGAAGGCAACTGGTGATGATTTTCTTTTTTAAATAGTTACCTTGGATTCTAATCCTGTGATTGCTCTACACAAGGACAAAGCAAGGGTGTTTCCTTTGGGCATTTATAACAGTCATTCCTACCACCAAACTACAGTTATCTGAACATAAAAGGAAAAGCTTAAATAACACAGTAAATTTACACCCTTATTGCCACTTGACAAAATTCTAGCCATAATTTTATTTGACCATATATACAATATATGTTTTTATTTAAGTAATAATGACTGAGGCACAGAGCATTTCCTGAAAATTAATGGCTGGCTAAAAAATTTTATAGCCAAAATGCAACCAAGGGCTATTAATCCCAACTGGTCAATTCTCCATGAAATGCCTTCTGTCAGAGGTCATTTGTTACATTCCCATCCCAATACCAATAAAGAAGTAAAATTAAATGCTACTTTCCTTCTATGGCATCACTGAGCCTTTAAGTAGCTGCCAGAAGCCCCTGCTGGAAAGTGGTGCTGTCATTGCCATAGCAATGAAGGCTTTTAGTGGATGAGAGAGATGGGGAACCTTTCAAGAATGGTCTTTTGCTGTCTATTACTTTACATTTGGTAGTGAATAAAGCTCTTCAGTTTGCTTCTTGGACCTGACAAGGAGACAAGACTGCTGTGTTTCCCTTGCCATTACAAAAGATGTGGGCTTAGGGGGGGAGAGTTTTTATCCCATGTATATGGTGAATCTATGATGGCTGCCATCCTTCTAGGATCTTGTATTTTTTTCTTTAATATTTAGAACTGAGTATTAAGTACTTGCATCTCTAGGGTTTTTTTCCAACTATACTTAATTGATTGTTGGTAAAAATTGCTACATTAGAGACTTCAAGAGGACTGAATGATACTGTTCCAGACTAGAGGACTAAGGTCTGTGTAGTGGTTGTTGAAGAGAATAATTAAGAGATTAATGAAATAACAGGAAAAGAATTTCAACAAGGTGCCAAAAAGGTCATTGCTAAGTGTTCAGGTTAAAAAACAAAACAAAAAACAAGCACACAAAAGAAAACGAAAAGTCTTCCTTGAATGTTTTACATGGTGAAGGGACTTTCTTAGCTGAAAGATCTCTGTTTACTTCTGCAAATCCTCATGAACATCATGTCCATATATTATCATATGTGGAAAATCTGTCACCAGGATCTGTCACCCAGCACTTTCTGTTGCCAGCAAACACAAACACATTATTGAGGAAGTAAACTCTGGAACTCTGATGGCAAGGAATGACAGGGGACAGGGCAAGAAAAAGCCCTCCATCTCTTGGGCTTAACTCTTGCACAGCTATACCTTATATCATCCCTCTGGCAGTTTTTCACTGTCCCCCCTGGTACACACTGAGGTTGGCAAATTCCCCCACTCACAGAAAACTTTTGTTGATGGTTTTCAGAGATGTGAAAGAAAAGCAGTTACTCAGTGCCCATTCAGCCTGATCAGTCTCTGGAGACAGACATTTTAGGTTATAGCTATTTATCTGCTTTATTGTGCAACAGTTTCTTAGATGGCAGTTTTGGAAACTAGAGACTTTATTTCAGTTTCAGCCCACTACCTCCTTGGGAAGAGGGATAAGAGAACTGGACTGTTCAAGAAATGGAATAAGCCTTTCCATAGTTAAAATTTTGACTTAAAATTGGACAATGATAATAAAAATACAAAACCGACCTCTTTTGAAGAAGTGGTGTTCAAGTGTTTGTTTTTCAATGGTCAGTATTGGTATAGAATGAAGATGTAAAAAGCCTATTATTTCAGTTTAAAGCAAAACAAGATTTTCAAGATATCCCAAACCATACATGAAAAAAATACTGCAGTTAAGCGTCTTATGGCTGTCCCTGGAAGCCTGCTTCAGGGATAAGAGTTTCAGAATATTGGATGATGAAAAGGGTACAGTAAGCTAAGACATGCTTGACTACATTTTTTTAAGTGAAGGAAGTTTGGTCATCTGGGACTTGTTCCATGTCCCTTACCCAATATATTGTTTGTAGCGCTAATCTAAAAAGCACAACCAAGTAAAAGTGGATTAAGTTCCACATTATTAAAGATGGATTATCTTTTCAAGTGTTTTGTTGTTTTGTGTCACCCCTGTGACACGGATCCCGCAGTCTTGCAAATAGTTGCACACAAGTTGTCCCATTCTGCACAGAAACCAGTCATGTGCATGGCTCTGCCTGTGGATGCTGGCATTTGCAGGATCACAGCCTTTTTCATTAAAATTATGCTTCATCTTTAAAGCAAATCACTTCTAAAGAAATTACATTAACTTGATAGCAACAACTTCACCAGACTGGATTCACAATCTGTTTTTTTAATTATGGAAGTTAATTATTTTTCTTCTAATAATTACTATTGAATTTAATTTTGATTTTGTTTTTATCACTTAAACATCCTAAATTTCAGGGATTCACTAAAATGTGACACATCATTATAACCCTTATTATGAATTATTCACAGTAATTACTGAGTTGTTGCAAACTTCTTTATGAAATCTCACGTACCAGAAAATCTGGTGGTGGTACTGTTTTACTCCTTGGATGTTCTTAAAATAAGTCAGTGTCAACAGATTGAAAAAAAATGCAATTACAAAGTTATTAAAATGCAGATTTTTGGCAGGAAGCCACTGTAGTCTCACAGCTGTCTATTTACAGAAAAACTGTCCTGAGCCTGTGGTTGCTTCATTGAACTATTATAGCTGATTGGGTCAGTGCAGAGGCCTCTCTAAGGACTGGGTTCAGTAACTTTTCACCTCCTAGGTCCTGAGCTTCATTTGAAGTATTTTTTTTAACCAGGAGGGATTTCCAGTAGGCCATTTTTTGTTCCCTGTTGTGCTGGTGATAAGTCCAGTGTATGTCTTCTGAGACTGTGTATGTCCTGTAGCACAGATGGTTCCTTGCATCAGAGTGTGGACCACTCGTCTAGCAGGTGTAGCAACATAAAATTTGAATTACACTTTTGAGGTCATCTTAACATGCATTTTCCCCAGCTAGAACACTGGCTTTAATCATTGCTGCCTTCACAGTTTTCTGAGAGCAGGGCATACTAGAGTATTAGTGAAGTGCAGATGCTTTGCTTTAATGAAGAAGTAAGCACTGTTATCTTTGTCCTAGCCCCCATAATGTCACTGAGTGCCACAGATGATTTTTCTTTCTCTTTGTAAAATGATTTGGGAGCAAAAATTACAACCTACTTTCAAAACATTTGACTTATTTCAAAAAAACTTTCAAAGTTGATGCTCAACCATTGCTGGCAGCCAAAACCTCCTTTGTCTATGGTTTAGCATCCAGATAGGACCAATATGTGGTGACTCTTTCTCCATGTCTTTTTTTCCCAACATGCTTCCAGTATAGACTTCTGTTGTTCATTTGTGCAAATTCTCCCAAGAAGCAGAGTAGTTTGTTGGAATTTTTTCTCTCCATGAAGTTGTGAGATGAGATCAAGGCTTGAAAAGGAGGTAAAGGTTCTGCAAAATAAGTGTGTAGCACCCAAAAAAGGCATGGGACAGCAGAATACGCAAGTTACCGCTGCTGTGAAACTGAGGTGGTGTTCCCAGAGTGTTGAGAGTCAGAATTTCACATTTTCTTTGATAAAGTATGGTGGAAGAGCCTCCCTGCCTAAAACTCTAAATGTCTGGTGCTGTTGGCAAGTTGCTGGCTCCGTGAAGCAGATGCCATTAGCATCAATGTGGGTCTGCAATAGTCTCCCACCAGACAAATGACTTTTAGGGATTCAAGTTTGAAAAAACTGAGAAATAAACCAGCACTGTTAGAGAATAAATGTTAGTTAGCTAGTTAGTTAGATAGTTTAGTATAATGCTGTCCCATTATATATGGGGCTACCTGGTAATACATTAATTTAGTCCTCATATAATTACCTTTCTTCCCTCTCAATCATGTCCAGTCTGTGTTGTCCAAAAAAATTTACAATGTGGCCACTGTATTCATAGATTTTCTTAACTGATAATTAAGAGCCTAAAACTTTTAAGACATTAAGTTATATTTAAAAGTTGTGTGCATCCTGAGAAACTTTTATGGTCAGTAATACAGAACAGCTTGCACTGATATCTTGGAAGGATGAAGATGCAATTAAAACCCTAACAGAACCCTTTAACCTCAGCTCTGCTGGTGCATACTGTGTTATACAGGAAGTGCTTTGAAGTTACCATGAACAAAGAAAAATAAATCTGAAAAGGTTAATTTTGAGGCACTCCAGAGGTATAAGCACACCAGAGGGCTGCAGAGATGCAAAGCAGCCATGTCATTAAACCACTGAATTGTCTTTCCCTGTGCTCGTGTTCCTGAGCCAACCATGCAGCACCTGGAGACTACTTTAGTTTATGCCTATAGATACAGCCTCCAGAAGGAGTTTAGCTGCTGCAGAAGTGGTGAAGGTCAATGTGCTTTTCTTCCACCCTGACAGCCTTTTTGGCTGCAGAATGAAGGACGTGGTGAAAGAGGAGGCACCCAGTGTGGATCCTTTGAAGACAAGGGACTGTACCCTACTGAGCAAAAGGCAGGGTACTGCCCTCTTCTTGGTCATTTGCACAGAAGGAACTCCACTGATTTCAGTTCCCAGTCCTGATTTCTGCTCTTTGGGTAGAGAAGTGTGCCCCTAAATACAGTGGTGGATATTATTTATGTTGCTGGTAATCACAGTTTTCAGAGTCCTCATGGGAGGACTGTAAATCTGTAAAATCAGAACTGTCAGAAGTACTGAAGAACACGAAGCCACTTCCCTTCATAAGTCACTTCAAGACACTTCCAGGTATGTAATTTTAAAGGTCCTGAATCAAAAGAACATTAAAATTCTGGGCTGAAGCCCTGGAACCCTGACCTTACTGAGGCTCATCTAGAAGGTTTGAGTAATGAGGGGGGAGAAAGTCTTTCTTTCTGTAGTAACCTAGAGACTGAATTTCCACAGGGGAAAAGACCAGTGTCAGAGCCTGCCCAATTTTTCCTATGCCTTTTCAGAAGTGATTAGATTTTGATTCCTAGGGAAAGCAAAAAGATAGTAAAATGCAAAAGAGGTTAGTAGGGGATTTTAGTACATTGTGCACTCCTTTTGCATTGGTGTTAGTGCAAAGTTAACAGCAGCTTTGGCCATTAGATACTTTCTAGAATTAAACCAAGAAGGAAGAAGGCAACTTTTGCTTACTTTTAAGTGGGACTCTGTCTGGGTACTCTTCCCCATTTTTTCTCAATGTAATCTATTACCATATCTTCGGAAAAAAATTACCCATATCTAAACATTAATAGAGCAGTGTGTGGATGTTTCCAGGGATGTGTATGAAACTCCATTTTTTCTATTGCTGTATGCATAGAGGTGTCCTTTATCAGAAGATCTCTAGATATTAAGAACTAGGCTGATTATTGGAGAGGGCAGCAGGAAATTTAGGACATACATTTTCTTATGGCAGAAGCTTTGCTGTGAAAAGCAGCAAATTATGTTGATAAATTACAGCCATCAGAATGTCTAGATCGCTTCATAAGACGAATTTCTAAACATAAACCTCTGGTTTGGGTATGGGAGGTGGGAAAGGGGTATTTATTTGAGAGATTGAGGGGAAGATAACTCCTGCGTGTACTATTCCTTGAAAAGTATCACAGTATTTTCACCTTTTCCTAAAATTGGCTCATTTGTGACCCTAGTCACCAGGGTCAGAACTAACCCAATTTTTGTTTAATCTGACAAGTAAAAAACCTCCCTCCTCCATAACCAAGCTGCCACAAAAATGGAAGAGACTACACAGTGTTAAGACTGAGTAGTTTATGAACTTCAGATATTTCTTAACAAAGGTTTTCTAGTTTTGGAGTTCTCTTTGTGTGCCAAAAATGTAAAGCCAGCTTGGCTCAGGCAAGACATACCAGAAGTGAAGGAAGCCACCTTTATTTAATCAAGAGACAAGAAAAATTACCAAAATTATTGTAAGAAAAACTTCTCTGGGGAGAAAAGAGTTTTCATACTGTGTTATTATTGATGTGTCTTACTATCATTACAGTTATGAATAAAGAGATTAATTTAAAAGTAGAAGGGCTTACTAGGCAAAGTTTTGCCTTTGGGGTTTTTTTGCTTTTTAAATCAAGAATTAAAGGCACTGGTGGGTCTGGATGTTACAGAATGTTTTGGGTTGGAAGGCACATCTAAATGTGTTTATGGTGTTATGAGAGGTTACAAATTTCTCTGGCCTTTTTCCATCATTTTATATGGTCAGAGGATTTAAGAGGAATCCTTTGGACTTCAGTTCAGCACATCACAGCCTGGGTGCTGAGGTATCTATTACATTAGCAGCATGCCTGATGCCAACTAATCAGCTTAGCTTAAGGATGTGATTTAGTAGCTCTGACCAGTAGCCTGCAGAAAGGAGCAGCAAACTAGACTGGCTAGATAAGGTTCAAATTGGTTATGAATTTACCCTAAAGATGAATGTTCAAATGTCTTGGAATAGCAGTTGTCCCTGCAGATGATAGTGAATATACTCACGTGGCCTCTGTATTTGTACTTTTTGAACCCAATTTCCCTAAGGAGTGACAGAGATCTGCTAGATGTTTTCAAAGCAGGAAATACATTCAAAGTTTGCCCCATCTTGACTTGTAGATTTTTTGCAAAGATGATCCTGGAGTATAGCCTTCTGTAAAGAGTGAGAAATTTGAGTTACAGGATTTTCAGAGATATACACTTAAATTAGTCCTGTTAGCAATTAGAGGGTTTTGAGGAGACGGTTTGGTATTTTTAGACCATCATAATTCTCTGTGAAACTTGTTAAAATACTGGTGTTAATGCTGCATCGAACTGAGTGTGCTGTGACTGAGTGTGCATGGTCTGATACTAGTATCTCCAGATTATCTGAATTTAATAGAAAAAAATACAACATTTTATTCCTCTTCTGGAAGAAAAGCTTTCTGTATTGACAGATACTGCTGTGCATGTCATTTCCTAATCTTATCTCCTATGATTTTATTACACAGAAGTGCGTGCATATATGCAACAGAAGGAAAACTACAGCATAGCTTATTTTCTAATGAAAAATTCAGCTCCTTTAGGCTGAATGCAAGCATAGCATATTCTTAAGACACACTTGTAAAACTTTCACTTCCATACAGCAGAAATGAGTAGTGGTTTCCAGCATGTCTCCTGGAGCTCAGGAAATGAGTATGTTACTCAGCACTAAGAAAAAGATCATTTTGGGATTTGTTCAAAAGTTCTTTACTCCATGATGTATTTTAATAACTCTGGTTTTGCCACAACTGCCTTCAAGTTAGTATAATTTCCCCTTTTGTAATTTTTTTTCCCAAGACTCTAGTTTTCCATGCTAATGGAGCAGAACTTAATAGTCTTCCAAAGACAAACTAAAATGGGATGTCTCTACTGGGCATGAAACATCTGAAGGAAAAAAAGTGAGAAAATCCAAATGATGGCGTTCCTCATCTTACTAGTGAAAGGAAGTTTCTCTGGATGCTACCTTTTGTTTCACTGTGAAAAAGGCTGATGGAATCAATTAGAGCTTTTTATTCTGATTTCAGACCTGAACTAAGAGAGCACAAAAGCGGCAGTGCACTTTTGACTGGTATACTGAAGTATAATTACACCAGTCAATAAAAAAATTGCGATTGGCTCTGCAGTATAAGGAGAAGGGAATGAGAAGCCAGCAGGCAAATTCTGGCTCACCTTAAATGTATGCATAAGGAGCATACTGTGTATCAATGAACGCCCAGATAGGACTAGGCCCTGAGGGTTATATTCTCATTACATTACTTGTTCACAAATTGTGAAAGGGGAGTAAAATAGCAGTAAAATAGCTCCTAAACTTATTAACTGTTTTCTGTTTGAGGAAGATTGTTTTGAAGCAAAACATCCAGGAATCACTGGGTTACTATTTATATAATCATAAATTTGTGTCAACATAAATTATTTTAATAATTATCATTATCATAAAAAACAGCAATTCTTATCTCCACCAATGCATACGTACTGCATTAATGAGGAATTTTCCTTTTTTTTTCTTTCTCCGTTCTGCTCCTTCACACAATACGCTGACTTAACTCACTTTTCCTCTTTATCTTCCCCCTAGCTGTCAATCACTGTCACATTACTTTGCATTATATGCATCATGAAAAGCATCTCTTTCTATCAAGTAAGCCAATTCTAAAGCTGTCTTCCCAGGGGCTACACAGATTGTGCAAGTTGGAGTAGCTCAGGAAAGAGTAAACTGGACAATAACAAAAGCTCCCAGAGCTGCTTCTGCCTGCCAGTCTCTCATGCATGTATTCATACAGTGCTATATATAGGGCATGCCTCCAGGGCCAGAATGACGTCTATCAGCTCAGCAGCAGACCTCCTATCCACACCATTAATCACAGTAGGAGGAGGGAAATGGCTCATTATGCTACATCAATGATATTGTCCGTTCTGTCTTCCACAAATTACAAGGAGTGGTCTCAGTGTTGCATTTAGCATCCCCTGACTTTTGAAGTCTGTGATCCAAGAGAGGGAACAAAACTTATAAACAGGACTGTTTGCCTGTGGGTGACAGAAGTTAGGCAGCAGACTGCAATCAGTGAATTTAAAGTGCTATAGCAAAGCAAGCGTTCTGCTTTTTCCTACTGTTAAATCCTTGGTAATGTTCCTTCTCTCCCCCAAAATGATAGATAAGAGGAACATTTTCTGTTCTGCAGGATTGTTTTCAAGTCTCTCCATCCACTTCCAATACAGTCTGTGTGTGTGTCATCTGTAAGGCATCTTTTATGTCTGACAGACTTCAGGTATATTTGAGCAGGAACTTCCTGCAAGTATTCTGGCCTTCCTTAAAGGTTTGCTGGAAAACCCCATGGTTATTTATGGGTACCCATTCAAAGCAGCATTCAGAGATCTATCCACCTGGCTGCCAATGGTGTTAGAAGTGATATAACTGCCTATTTGGTCACAGCTTTTAGCCTTGGCAATTTATTGCTCTCTTTTCTGCTTATGAACCTGTAAATGAGCCCTGTAGTTCAAAAACCTGTATCACCTAGGTTTTACTCTTGCACGTGACATGACGTGACATGACATGACATGACATGACATGACATGACATGACATGACATGACATGACAAACTTCTTGCCATGTACTGACTGCAGCACTCCTCTCTATCACTTTTCTACAGACCTTGCAAGATTTTCCAGCTCTTCCTGGAAATGTTAGTGTTCTGCTTGGTGTTTTATAAACCCATCCTCCAGTAAGGTTTAAGCTTCTATCAGACTTTGTTCCTGGCTGATTTTGAGGATCTCTGCAAAGTGCTTCCCTTGGACTCATGAAGCCTGCATTGTAGTGGGCATGTGTGTGATGTTATTTTGATGGCTCCTAAAACAAGCCTGCCTGCACTGCTGCCAATTCCATAACAGATTGACTTTTTGATAGATGATTGTGCCTTTGATGTAATTTTTCAGTGATCACCAAACCTGACATTGGGTCCAAAGCTTATGTCAGAAACCTGTAGGTTTTGAAGGTTACCTCAGAGATACCCTAGCCTCTTCCAATCGTTGGATGTTTTCTAGTGATAAGTAGTTTTATACTCATAAAGTTATGATATTGGGAGGAATATGTGCCTATGTCCACATATTCTAAGAGGTGAAATAGAGCTGTAGGTCTTGCTTGCTTTGAGACTATGCATTTGGTTAGGTATGAAAAGCGTGTACTCTAATCAGAATAGCCCAGGATTAATCTTCAGACATGTGAATGTATTCTTGGGTTCTTCTGTGTGTAGACACAGAAGAAGAAGAAGAATTATGTAGCCATCCCAGATTTTTTTCCTTGGGTATTGTAGGACATTTAGGATAACAGAGCATAGAAGAATTAAAATTGAAGGATTATAGCTATTTTACATTTTTCCTACAAGCATTAGTCATAGATAAATCCATCTGTTAATGTACTGCATGGAAGACTTGTTCAGACTATTGGTATGAAACCCCATAGCAGTTGTTAAAGGAGTGCTTCTAATTTGGAAATATTCGATTGTTGATCTGACTTATTCTAGAGTAGCAATTTCTATTGATTTTTTTTATTATTATCTTAAGCAAACATACATAGTTAAAATAAGTTTAGAAACAACACAGGAATAAACCCTGACACCTATTATTCTTTCCCAAGGATAAAGAGGTACTCACTCGTACAAATTTTTTACTGTACTTATATTCTTTTCTAACACTTATGCCACACCTATAAAAGTTTCATTATACTTGCTGCAGATGGCAAGTTAATAAGAAGCCTTTTACAGTATGAATTTTTTCATCCTTCAGATACTTTTAAGACAGACATGAACTTAAGAGAAACAAGTTGCTATCATTGTTTCTAGGCCTAACAGAAATGTTTTTAAATTAATTTTTAACAAAATTCCTTTTCCTCTGAGATAATTTTGCTTTGAGTCAAGTTTTCCTTATGTGCAGAATAAAAAATTGGTTAATTTATGATGGTTTTAAACAACAGGCTAGATAGTTAATTGTGAAATACTGATAGGTATCATACATTTTTTGAAGTGACTACAAAATCGGAAAGAGTAGAAAATGTTGAGTACAATCAAATGGCCATAATGGGAAAAGAAATGTCAAATAAGATCCAGTCACATTTAATAAACTTAATTTTGAGTTCAAAGTAAAATTCAGAAAGGTGGCTTCCTCAGCTGTTAATAGATATGTTTCTCCTACAATACCCCTCAGACACTAGAATGGCGAAAGTTTGAAGATTACAGAAATTTCAGATGACATAAGGTACATCCCAAGCTACAGATCATATTTACTTTCCAGAAGCTCACTATAGCCTAAAAAAAAAATGCTGCTTGAGGATGTATTTCCTTACTTGGAAATTGCAGCTATCATGTTCTTTTTACCCCAAGCGCGAGAAATTGGTTGGTGTTGGCAGAAGCAGGCAAACTGTAATGTAATTGGCTTAGTCTTTTATTTTACATGTGACTCCTGGATTTCTAATTCCTTTTCCTTTCCATTCCTTGCAGTGTGTTAGGGGATTTATCAGTAGGCTGAAGTCCTCCATAGAGTTAAACTCTTATCAAGTCCTCCATAGAGTAAAGCTGAGAGCCTGCTGAAATACATCACTGTGCCAGGGAGCAAGTGGTGAAATCCATCTTGACCAATGTATTTTAAAGGTGAACAACATATAATCAATTGGACTCTTAAAACTTTAATCTGTTTGACTGCACTATGTAGCACTACATTAATTTAGTGGCACTTCCGGCCTCTGCATTTTGGGGTCAAGAGTTTACATCACTTGGCCCAGGCGGTGCAGAAGGCTTTAATTCCACTTGAAGCAGGCAGAAAACATGCAGGCAGCATTCTCTAGAGGAGAAGAATCAAAAGAAAACATCCCCCAAACCACTGAATCCTTAACAATCACAGGTCCTGGAAGTGCATGACATTTTTCTTAATGTAGAGGATGAATTGCTAGCCACTTTGGAAAAGGAGAGAGGGAGGGCAGGGACAGGGGGAGTAGGGGAAGGCTGTTCAAAGGTCAGGAGGAAGGAGCACACCAACACAAACAGCATTGTTCATATTGGAAATCATTACTTGAAATCAATCAGACTTTTCCAGAGTGCACAACTAAAGGTTCTTCAGTAGCTAGTTTTCCACTCAAATAAAGTCTTTGACAGTCGACGAGACTTGGGACTTGTCTTTAATGATAAATATCCCTTTTTTAATTTTAGGGACAAACATTATCTAGAAGCTGTTTATATTCAGTAGCATTGACAGCAAATCTGATTCTTGCAGCCCCCCCAAAAAAATTCAACTTCATGGTGAATTTTATGTTCTGTCTCAGAGATTGCAACAGATAAAGTTTGCTGGATTCCTATGAGCAAGTTTGGAGGAGCTACAGATCCATGAATGTCAACAAATATTATAAGTTTAGCATGCAAGTTTGAAGATAAATGGAATAGAATAAATAAGCATCAGTAATGGCTTTATAATTGAAATAGTATAGACATTAGAGGTACATAGGGTGTTAGTAATCATATTAATTATTTGTTAACAGAAAGACAAGGTAATAAAATTAAAAATCAAAAAGCTTAGTTGTTTATATGCAGATCTAGAGAGACATTTTATAACAGAAATAATTGCTTTTGCTTCATCCTCAGGGTGATATTATCTGTGTCTAATTGTTTTTCCTAAAGAAAGCAGGGCAGTCTAAAATTCTAAGTAAAGCATAGCAATTGTAAGGGTGAAAATAACCACATTTTAGAAACCTCTTACAGCATTCCACCCCAACACAGTGAAAGAAAGCAGCTCTGCTAGGAAGGGCATAGATAAATGGAATTACTTTTCTATTAGAACTATAATAGACTTTATTAGTCACCTGTGCTCAAAATAGATCAGCTGTCAGGGAAAGCAAGTACCTCGTGAGCTGTCAGAAGCACATCAGTGTGGGTTTTTAAAATAATAATTACCCACTTCCAGAGACATGTTTTAGACAAAAGCACAGCTGCTTGTACAGAAGAGTGAATATTCTAGTTTGTTCGTTTCATTTTTCCATGTAAATGTAATATCCTATTTCCATAAAACTCTTTCAGAAAATGGTGCAGCTTGCTATTAGAGCTTACATAATAACATTATTTGTCAGGGTTTTAATTTGATCAAAGTCAGTTATTTGTAAACTGCTAGTAGGTAAGAAAGGCTGATGCTTGCATTTAAGGCTGGGATTCCTTGCCCTCTGTACAACCAGCTGTCCTGGGATTTGGTGTGGCAGCACACACAGAAGGTAACTTGTTTTTTTGTACCCTGACCAGTGCTCAATGGTGAAGGCAACTGTTTGATTCCTTGTGGCCAAAGGAGCAATCTGAGGACCAGATCCACTATTCTGGCACAATTTAGTAGTCTGTCATGTCTGGTAACTTGATTGGCATGAGGTCTGGGAGCAAGAAACTCTGCAACCGGTAGTCAAGAGATTCTGTGGCACATGCATGGCTCCTGTGGGCCACCCAGGGCTCTGAAGAGAACAGCTGTGGGCTCTTAATTCTGGTGGGAGCTGGGCTCAGGGGAGAAGGGTTAAAGTCTGCAATATGTTGAACACCTCCCAGAGTTTTGAAGATCTGCTTTCATCTTCATTAGTGTAACATGGTATATTATGTACAGCCACCTTTGTTCTGCCACAAATATTGGTTCCAGCATGCCACTGTTCAGCTGCTCTGCTTTCTGCCCCTACAAAACACAGCAGAACCTCAAGTTAAGAACAGAGCCTTTACAGAGCTTTGTCCAATTACATTTAATTTAATTTTGGCACTGGAGCCCAGTGACAGAGCAACTTGTGCAGCAGAACATAACTCAGCAGAACATGGAGCTGAGCTAGTGCTGGCAGCAGGGATAAGGAGGAGAAGCTAGCATGCTTAAATTTGTTTTTCAAGGCTGGCTGGAGACTGGCTTTAGATCAGCTCCCTTAGGAAAACCGCATTCCCCACCACAGAGAAAGAAATCAGAGCAGTGCTGGATTTTAGGGCAGATTTGGTATTGTGGACTCTTCCTATGGACTGGTAGGCAGTGGAGAAGGTTGAAAGGCTGAGACTGCTGTGCAATATTTATGGCAGTGCTGTTGTTCTTGTTGAACAACATCTTGTTGATGTTACAAGAAAAACCTTTGTATCTGCACATATTTGCAAATGACGGGAACAAAGGTATCATACAGAAGGTGGAAGACTTGTATTATGTATGTGTTTTTAAATCCTCTTTTACTGCCTCTGCTTGTGAACTCATCAATTTATAAGTGACAGGATTGATCAGGATTCCAGAGAACAGAAGAGAAAAATAATCAACTATGTTAATGTTAATTACAATGTGTTCTGGCTAACAAATATCACACTTAAAAACCTGAAGAACAGATAGGTTTCTGTGAGATTGTGGTTTTTTTAATATTTATATGAAGTGAAGGAAAATTACTGTAGCTAGAGGCAAGATGTTGATCAAGGTCAGTCCTGGATCTGGTTTGTTGAAAAGCTTTCTTGGGCCAAGTTGTTGAAGCCTGTGTTCATGGACATAGTCTACTAGCTCTGAGATTTCAGACAGAAAGAGATTGCCTCTCCTTCCTCTTCCCTCATCGTTCTTCCCTGTCTCCAAAAGCCCAATCACAAGGAATGTAAGGAGAGTTTCACTCCTCCACTCCACGTGGTGATTTGCTAGGATCATTTGTGTATCTTCCCCTGACAAATTCAGTATATTTCATCATTAGATGTGTTTGACACTGTCCCGCATGACATGCTGGTCCCTAAATTGGAAAGACCTGGATTCAGTGGATGGGACACTCAATGGAAAAGGAACTGGCTGGATGGTCACACTCAAAGAGTTTTGTTCAGCTGCTTGATATCCAAATGGAGATCAGGGGTGAGTGGCATTCCTCAAGGGTCGGCACTGAGACCCATGCTATTTAACATCTTTGGTGCTGACATGGAGAGTGGAATTGAGTGCAACCTCAGCAAGTTTGCTGATGATACCAAGCTGTGTGATGTGGTAAACACACTGGAGGGAAGAGATGCTATTCGGAGGCACCGTGCAATCTTTAGAGGTGAGCCCGTGCCACCCTCATGAAGTTGAATGAGGTCCTAAGTGTGAGGTCCTGCACTGGGGTTGGGGCAATCCCAAGCATGCATACAGGCTGGGCAGAGAAAGTATTGAGCACAGCCCTGCATGGGGAAACTTTTTGGGCTTTGGTTAATGAGAAGCTTAACATGAGCCAGCAATATGTGCTTGCAGACCAACGGTACCCTGGGCTGCATCAAAAGAAGCCAGCAGGTCAAGGGAAGTTACTCTCTCCCTCTATTCTGCTCTCATGAGACCCCACCTGGAGTACAGTGTACAGACCTGTAGTCATAGGGAAAGGGGCAATAGCTTTAAACTGCAAGAGGATAGATTTAGGTTAGACATTTGGAAGAAATTCTTTAGTGTGAGGGTGGTGAGACACTGCAACAGGTTGCCACAGCAGTTCTGGATACCCCCTGCCTGGAACTGTTCAGGGCGAGGTTGGATGGGGGTTGGGAAAGCTGGTCTGGTGGGAGGTGTCCCTGCCTACGGCTGGGGAGCTGGAACTGGATGATCCAGCTCCAACCCAAACCATTCTATGATTCTATGAACTTGGAGGTGTTTATAGTACATGTTTTTAGGGTTTTTGGCATCATGTCAAACGAAAGCTTCATACCTTAATACCAGGACATAACACCATTGTTTTTAGTTAGTCCCAGGTTTCAGTGTTGTAGCAGATTGCCAGCTTTGTGTGACCAATTCATGTCTTCAAAGCATGGCAGCATAATAGGATGATGTGCACCATAAGGTGCCTCATAGAGAAGTTTAGAACTAAGACAATTGATTAGCTGTTGCATCTCAGTATTAGTCTTTCCTCTTTTTATTGTGAGGATAGTGTTCTTTATCACACAAAATGAAGTAGAGACAGACCAAACTAACATCAAGGTGTTTTGTCTACATTATATGCAAGGCCTTCCTTGCATTCCAGACCAGCTAGTTCCCTGATTTTTTTTTATACTTACAGTTTTGGTGAATCACTTCTACTATGGTAGTACTGGTACAGCTTTATAATATCTAGACTGGAAAGGCACTACTGAAAATAGGATATACAGTTTCTGTGTCAGATTTTTTTGGCCATTTTAATTAAGAGGTCAAAGTTATTAACAGCAGAACACATTTTGTTAGTAGTGTTAAAATGCTAACAGCCCTAGAACCTTCCTGCGGTTAATGGTTCTTGTTGATTTTGGTGAAACAGCAGTAGCAGCAAAAACATTAGTGTAAAAAGTGCTGTGTTTCAGCTTATCATTTTAAGTTGACACCAAGCAGATGATGTGACAGAAGGAGTTCTTACAGTACCATCATGATTGCAAAACTGGAAAAATATGTGGAAAAAATGTGTGCTGGAAATAAATGTGAAAACTTTTGACATTCATTTGCATTTCTGAAGGCTCACTCAGTACAGGTGGTTTCAGTCCATGGTAGAACACAAAGTTCTGTTAACATATTTTTCTCTCTTTTTACATGAAAACATTAAGCTTTGACAGCCAGAGCTTTTGCTGTCACCTCCTAAATTCCTATTGATGCTCACAGGCAGCCTGTGCTGCACAGCCCCTGCCCAGAGTCTTTGCCAGCTTCTGAACCAACAGCAAAACCACCTGGTCCTGCCTGCTGGGCCCCCTTCACCCTCCATCCTCCTCCACCCTGTATCCTCTTGATCTCTTCATGAGCCCGCTCATACAAATCTGTTGAGATTATAAAACAATTATTCTGTGCTAGAAAACCAGGCACCAACAGTTACAATAGTTATAAAAATTGCAATCTCTGCTTGATCAAAACTCCCCTTGGCCCTGAGGCAATCTGTGCCATGCCAGGCTGTCCTGTCCCCTCCCAGCAGACTTAGAAAGCCTTTATGATGCTTCATGGTACTTCTGTGTTATGTCAGTATTGCAAATAGTTCGTGTTTTATTGCAAATTACTGTTATTTGCAACTCCAGTTTTGTAGTTCCCACTGCACAGAGATCAAGGACCCAATTTCTCCTTTGTATACATCAGTGTAAATCAAGATTAACAGTGAAGTCAGTCTGATCACAAGTGTAAAACTAGGAGGAATGAAAGTAAAATGAGGCTATAAACTATTTGGGTTTTACTTTTAAATAGTAAAATTAATGCTGCTGTTTTGCAGACACAGGGTGACCCGAAAGTACTTGCTCTTTCGTTACTAATGCATCTCTATTTAAATGCAGATTTTTGCTCCTAACACAGAACTTCAGGGAAATCCTCTTCAGATAAACTGTAATAGGATACCAAATGGTATTTCACTTTAACTTGTGTTTCAGGTTATTGATCTTAATTTTCTATCATTTTGATGCAGCATTTGCCCAGGGGGAAGCAGACTACATTCATTATACTAACGCTTTTAATTAATAATTAATTATGTTGAATTCCAAACGTCCATGCCAGAAGTGACGATCTGCTTGTATTCCTGTACCTACTTCTATTTTTGGTGGTGTAAATAAGCAAGATGTGACTTTATATATTGCAGGAAGTAATTGAGACACACGCCTGAGAAAAGGAAGCATAGTATAGATCTCAGGGTATCTGTGGGACACTTTTATTGTGATACGGTGGTTTGCTCGTAGCCATTTGTAGTCACATGAAGTGGGGACCCTTCTGCTACACCACTGCACTCAGGGTCTTTCCAAAAGGCTTCCATTTCCTTATCTGTCTTTGGATAGAGACATGAGGCATGACTATTTGGCCATTCTCACACCAAACCCACTTCCTTCTCTAAATATTCTTCTGGTAAGGAAGAAATTGCACCTCATAAGCTCTTATTCCAGCATGGCCATCAGATACTGCAGTTAAAAGCTTTTCTCACAGCTGTCCAGGTTTTGCCATGTTTTTGTAGAGATACAGGAATAATTAGATGGCCTGTTTTAACTTTCAGATTAATTACATAATTTGCTTTTGCCATATATATGTTTAGGATGAAATTTGACCACAGAGGAGTATATGCGCCACCGAGACAGCTGGCAAGAGATGGGGTACACCTATCTCAGCATGGGAAAAGGATCTTCTCTCAGGAGTTAGCAGCCCTCGCTGAGAGGGCTTTAAACTAGGCCTGAAGGGGGAAGGGGATAAAACCAGGCTCACTAGAGGTGAGCCCATGAATGGCCATCAGTCTGCCATCCCATTAAAGGTGAGAAATGCTGAAATACATGGGGACAACAAAAAAACAGGGCTCACAAATAGTTTAGTAGTCAATAAAGTTTTTGGGAATGGTGAAATACCAAAAGTGAAAACTAATTGCCTGACTACCTCTCTGAAATGCTTATATACCAAGCACAGAGTATGGGGAATAAGAAGGAGGATTTGGAGGTCTGTGTTAGATTGCATGGCTGTGACGTAGCTGCAATAATTGAAATGTGGTGGGACAGCTCCCATGACTGGAATGTTCTCAGGGATGGCTTTGCACTATTTGGGAAAGACAGACTAACAGGGCAAGGTGGTGGTGTTGCTTTTTATGTACGAGAGCAACTGGAATGTACTGAGTTCCATCGAGGGAGAGAGGTAGAAGGGGTTGAAAGCTTGCGGCTGAGAATTAAGGGTCATACAAATGGGGGTGAAACTCTTGTGGGTTTAAAGAAGATGCTGATGAGACCTTTGATAGACATCTGCAAGTAGCCACTAGATCACATTTAGTGTTCATAGGTGACTGTATTTTATAAGGAAGTAAGTAAGTGGGACCACAACCCTGGACTTCTGCAGAGCTAACTTTGTACTCCTTAAGGATCAACTTGCAGGAATTCCTCTTGAAGGGAAGGGTCCCTAAGAAAGTTGGTCTGTTTTTAAATATCGCTTCTTTCAAGACCAAGAAAGGTGCATTTCCTTGAGTAAAAAAAATGGGTAGAAGTAATAAGAGACCTGAATGGATCAACAAGGAACTTTTGAAGAAAGAAATTCACAGCTCATGGAAGAAAGGGCTGGGATGTTGTCAGAGCATGTAGGAAAGCAACAAGAAGGGCCAAAGCCCTCTTAGGACTCAAACTAGCAGAGGAAGTAAAAGGAAAAAAAGAAGAGTTTCTTCAAATATATCAGTAGTAGAAGGAAGAATAGGGAAAATGTGGGCCCACTGCTGAATGGAGTAGGAGTCCTGATAACAGAGGATGCAGAGAAGGCAGAGTTGCTGAATGCCTTCTTTGCTTCAGCCTTTACTCATAGGACCAGCACTTGTGAACTCCAGACCCTGGGCATAAGAGAGAAAGCCTGGAGGAGGGAAGACTCACCCACTGATCAATGAAGACTGGGTTAGAGATCAGTTATGCAAATTGAATATACACAAGTCCATGGGCCCTGATGGGATGCACCCAAGAGTGTTGAGAGAGCTGGCTGATGTTATCACCCTACCACTCTCCATCATTTTCAAAAGATCATGGCAAACAGGAGAGGTGGCTGAGGACTGGAGGAAAGCAAATGTCATTCCAGTCTTCAAAAAGGGCAAGAGGGACCATGAAGGAAATTACAGACCAGTCAGCTTCACCTCCATCTCTGGAAAAATGATGGAGTGGCTCATTCTGGAGGTCATCTCTAAGCACATGGAAGAGAAGAAGGTTATCAGGAGTAGTCAGCACGGGAAATCATGCTTGATTAACCTGATAGCCTTCAATGATGTTGTGACTGAATGGGTAGATGCAGGGAGACCAGTGGCTGTAGCCTACCTTGATCTTGTGGCCAAGAAGGCCAATGGCATCCTGGGGTGCATAAGGAGGTGGCTAGCTAGTAGTTCAAGAGAGGTTCTCCTCCCTCTTTACTCTGCCCTGGTGAGACCACATCTGGAATATTGTGTCCAGTTCTGGGCCACTCAGTTCCAGAAGGACCGGGAACTGCTTGAAAGAGTGCAGCACAGAGAGACCAAGATGATGAAGAGAGTGGAACATCTCCCTTGTGAGGAAAGGCTGAGGGAGCTGGGGCTCTTCAGCTTAGAGAAGAGGAGAATGAGGGGTGCCTCATCAATGTTTGTAAATACATAAAGGCAGAGAGCCAGGAGGATGGTGCCAGGCTCTTCTCAATTATGCCCAATGACAAGACAAGAGGCAATGAATATAAACTTGAGCAAAGGAGGTTCCATATTTAATGAGGAAAAATTTTTTTACTGTGAGGGTGACAGAGCACTGGCACAGGCTGCCCAAGGAAGTTGTGGAGCCTCTGGAGACATTCAGAACCCCTCTGGATGTGACCTCCTGTAGGTGACCCTTCTCTGGCAAGGGGGGTTGGACTCAATGATCTTTACAGATCTCTTCCAATCCCTAACTATCTGTGATTCTCTGAAATTTTAATCTGTATATGCCTCACTTAAGCCATTCTTAAGTGTTTACATGAGTCCTTGATATAAGCCTGTCTGCTGGACTGAACCTTAAATGTAAGAATTCCAAATAGTACCATGCAGTCATAGAAATAATGTTTACAAGTCTACTAGGTCATGAATACAGTTATTAAGAGGAGTAACCTGATATTCAGTTAGTGTTTTTGCAGCACCTAACATAAGGAGAGCAAATCTAGTTATAATTAGTCCACACTCTTTGTCAGTTTTCAGACTGAAAGACTGCAGTGCAGTGGTAAAAATGCTGCAAGCAAGGTTTAGGTCTCATTTTACAGAATCATAGAATCACCTTGGTTGGAAAAGACCTCCAAGATCAAGTCCAACCATACCCTAACACTGACAAGACCTTAACTAAACCACATTCCTAAGCACTATGTCTAAACTCTTAAATCACCAGGGATGGCAATTCCACCACTGGTGGAAATCAGAGCAGTAAGGTCTCCCCTCAGCCTCCTCTTCTCTGGGCTAAACAACCCCAGCTCCCTCAGCCACTCCTCTTAAGATTTGTTCTCCAAACCCTCATCAGCTTCTTTGCCCTTCTATGGACATGCACTAATAGCTCAATGTACTTTCTCTAGTAAGGGGCCCAAAACTGAACACAGTACTTGAGCTGTGGTCACATAAGTGCTGAGTACAGGGGCACAATCACTTCCCTTCTGCTGCTGGCCACACCGTCCCTTAGGACATCCCTATAGAGGCCAGGATGCCATTGGCCCTCTTGGCCACCTGGGCACACTGCTGGCTCATGTTCATCTCACTGTCAATCAACACCCCCAGGTCCCTCTCTGCTGGGCAGCTCTCCAGCCACTGCTCCCCAAGCCTGTACCACTGCTGGGGGTTGTTGTGGCCGAAGTGCAGTACCTGATATTTGGCTTTATTGAAACTCATGCAATTGGCCTTAGCCCCCCAGTGATCAAGTTTGTCCTGATCCCTCTGCAGAGCCTCCCTACCCTCAAGGACAGATCAATGCTTCCACTCATCTCAGTGTCATCTGCACATTTAGTAAGTGTGCACACCATCCCCTCACCCAGGTCATTGATAAAGATATTAAACAGGAGTGGTCCCAGTATTGAGTCTTGGAGGACACCACTCATGACTGGACACCAACTGGATTTAGTTCCATTGACCACACCTCTCTGGGCCCACTCATCCAAAGTTTTTTTTAACCCAGCAAAGTGTATGTCCACCCAAGATGTGAGCAGCCAATTTCTCTAGAATGCTGAGAAAAATGCTGTACCAAAGTCAAGACAGACAACATGCACATCCTTTCCTTCATCCAGTAGAAAGGTCACCTTGTCATAAAAGGAGATCAGGTTTGTCAAACAGGATTTGCCTTTTATAAACCCATACTGACTGGGCCTGAGCACCCGCACGTGTGATCTGCTCCATCAGCTCCCCTGGGACTGAAGTCAAACTGACAGGCCTGTAATTTCCCAGATCATCCCTCTATCCCTTCTTACATAAGGCATCACATTGGCTGATTTCTAACCTGTAGGTACCTCCCTGGGCAGCCAGGACTGCTGATTAATGATGGAAAGTGGCTTGGTGAGCACCCCTGCCAGCTCTCTCTACCCCCTTTGGTATATCCCAACCAGCTCCATAGACTTCTGTATACCTATGTGGTGAAGCAGATCACTGACCATCTATTTCTGAATTTTGGGGGCGTCATTCTGCTCCCTGTCTCCTAGTTTGAGGGGCTGAACTCCATCAGTACAACTGATCATATTACTAAAGACCGAGGCAAAGAAAGCATTAAGCGCCTCAGTCTTTTCCTCATCCCTCATTACCATGTTTCCTACTGCATCTAATAGGGGATGAAGGCTCTCCCTGGTCTTTTTTTTTGCTATTAATACATTTGTAGAAAGTTTTCTTGATTTTTTTTTTTACTTTAGAAGCCATATTAATTTCTTACTGGGCTTTGGACCAGCTAATTTGCTCCCTGCATAGCCTGACAGCCTCTCTGTAGTTGTCGTGGTTGGTCAGACCCTTCTTCCAAAGGCCATAAACTGCCCATTTTCCCCTCAGTTGTAGTGAAAGCTGACTATTCAGCCAGGTTGGTCTTGCCTTACAGCACATGGGGACAGACTGCCTTCCTGGACTCCTGCCTTCCTGGACCCTTCAGAGCTGCTTCCCAAGGGATTCTATCAAGTAGCCTCCTAAATGAATCAAAGTCTTCCCTTCAGAAATCCATCGTGGTAGTTCTGCTGTTCCCCCTCCTAACATCTCTAACAATAGAGAATTCTACTAAAAAATAAGACTCCCAACCATCTTAAAAGTATAAATATGATAAAAGTTTTGAAAGTAAGTTTCCAGGTTTTTCTAGGCTTTTTGTTTGACTTTTTAATTTAGCTTATTCTTAGGGTGCATTTTGTTAACATTTCCAAATGTTGTTCTGGCAATTAATTTTCAGTATCTTACATCCAAGGCTAATATTTTCCACATGGCATCTTTGGAATTATATATTTTTTAAAAGTATGAAAAGGCAAGCAATAAATTAGTGGAAATGGCCAGTCCTAGGGTTAATGATACCTCCTTTGTCATAGAATTTGTTCAGTAAAAGGTATGTCTAAGGAAGTTTGTGATTATCCTTCTTTGAGAAGCTCACCTATGAGATTTCTTTTCTGAATTATTTCCAAAATTCTCAAACAGATTCAACCACCTGCTAAACAAAATAAAAGCTGCTAGAAAAACACTGGTGCACTAACATGTCAAAATAAGCCCTGCCTACGACCATGGTTTGGTCTGAATTGGCCTAAGTTGCAATGCATCAGACTGAAATGAGTATTTTATTTTTAGTTAGAACATAGGGCATATCATAAAAACCTGCATCATAACAGATTTCATTGTTTGCTTTTTGGTTTAGTGTTCATTTGTTGTTTGTTTTCAAAAGGTAAGAATAGCATTTGCTTTTAGTTATGAAGTGCAAGCTGTCAGACTTCAAAACCACACACCACAGAACTACTACTTAGTTATCTTCTCATGCAACTACTCATGACCCTCCAACTGCTTTCTTTGGAGTCTTGGCCACCTTGGCTCAGTGCCACCCAGACATGCTTGTGACAGGAAGTAATGAAAAACAGTACAGCTACATTAGAGGAGATGGGCAGAGTATTTTTCCCATCAGCAGGCTATTACCAGTAAACACAGTTCAATTGGAACCAAAGCACTAAGCAAAACTGCAGGGGAAAAAACATCTTAACACTGCTAGAAGGTTATGCAGTGTATTGTTCTTCAATTAATCCCTCCTTGTTTTATCCACATCAGCTCTTGAAAATTTTATTAAAAACAAAATACTGTTATTTGTCTAAAAAAAAAAAAAAAGTAATCTGAAAAAAAATTTTTAATTAGAGAATTCTAAAAATCCCAGGAGTTTTGAGATGTAAACTTTTTTATATATCACAATGAAATATTTTACTAAAACATTTTTGAACCCATAAAAAATACAAATACTTAGTATTAGAAATAAAAACATTGTTTTCTTTGAAATGAGCTTAAGACAAATAATCTCACTATCAAGAATACGTTTTTTCGTAACAGGTTTTTTCCCAAGGTATAAGCTCTTGTTTATAACATATGGCTGAAAGCCATTAAAAAATAGGTAACGGATCAAATGTGAGCTGATAAACCTTCCCACTTCGACCTTGTAATTTTCACATCATGATACATGATTCCTAGAAGCACTATTTATGTACATCCTCTAATTTCCTTTACCAGCATAAAGCTAGTTTTTTGCAATAGTTACTGCTAATTTATTGAATGAAAAGCATGCATTTTTAATTATGTCAGCTGAAATGTTGGCTGGTTGTAAAACCAAGTACTTGGAATTGGTCCATTTGAGCCACATGAGTCAGCAGTACTGTTATATAGCTTTTGCATGTTTTCACTTCAGCATTTCAAATTGTGATCCATGCCGAGAAAATCTGGTAGAGAAAGATAAAAGGCTCCATCTAGCGGTCAAGAACTTTTTTGTTTGAAGATAAAAAACGCTGAAGATTTTCACTTAATTTTATGCATGAAATACTGCTTTCGATTTTGCTTCATTAAGCAGACATGTTGTTCTTAATTCTTGCCTTCTGCGAAGCCATTATTTCATATGCAAATCTGAAATACTAGGAAATATTCTGACAGTCTTGAGCAAAAAGCAATAAATGATACTAAATGAGTGGGTTTCTATAGAAGAGTTTATGCATGAAAGTTTGCCTCCCCCTTCAAGCTTCATTATGCAGTAACCAAAAATGGATAATCTACATGTCAACAAATATTTTAAACTCTTTAAGGTTCTTTCCTACTTAAAACTGACTGACGTTCAGAACTTGATCATAACAGTTACAACTATTTTGGGAGTATTTTTTATAGCAGGAAGTTCGCCTGTGTGTTACTTCATTTATAATTAAATGACCAATTTATCTGCAAAGGATGAAATGTGGGCTCTCAGTTCAATGTATCAGCTTCTGTCTAGGAACAACCTTATTGGCTTATGCTCTTTCCCAAAAGCTAACACCAAAACTCATTCATCCTGGCATTTGTCTAGGAGCCTGCCTAGCACTGTAGTGTCCAAAATCATCCTAATAGGTTCTAGCACCTTGATTTTAGGTAATATGATTGACCAAGCATAGTACTTTTTTTCTTTTTCTCCCTTCTTGCTGAACTTCTACATTGCAGTTATGCTCCAAACCCTGCAATTCAAATGGCAGTACTCTTCAGCAGTAGTGAAACTGTTAATTTTTTCATTCCAAACATGGCTAGCAGCTGCAACTTCTATACAGTTCATTTCAGGCTAATAACAAGTCCGGGAGTGGGAACAAGTAATGCCAAGTGCAGATTTGGCAGAAGACACTGAACCACATTGTGTATCCTGCTGGGTCAGGAGACTCTCTCATTTTCAAGCCACGCAGCCTGGCAAGATCAAGTCCTCGGATGCAGCTTCCAGCAATGGGTAGACAGTAATTGTAACAAGCCATTACTACAACTAAGTTTACTACAGCCCATGTTCATATACACAATTTGAGTATTTGTCTCCTGTGCAAATCACAAATCACTTTTCACACTTCTTGGTCACAGGGAGATCTCCATTTACCGTGGATAGCGAAGATTATTCCTTCAATATTAGTATGCAATTTGGCAGTTCTGACAGGCCACACAGACTTGCTGATCTGCCTGAACAATTAATTGTCCCCAGCTGCAGCTCTCCTGGTATCATCAATATGGAAAAGTAACTCTGGCACCGCTAAGTAACAGCTGTCATTTGGCTTGTTTTACAGACTAAAACAAAGGGCAGCAGAACTCTTACTCTCAACCTTTTTAGAAGCAGGGACTAATAGAGAACTGAGTAGTTCATTTGTATGCAAAATACAAGAAATGCTAACTCCAAAAGGGAGGAAATGGGAGAAGAAAGTTAAAAGCTGCCCACAAACAAGCCAGTTTAACTTTGACCCCAGCTTGTAGGAAGTCTCAGTAACCCTTAAAATACATCAGCTAAAACAGCTTAGGACAGTTAAGAGTTCATAGATAATTCGAAATTATCATTACAACTGCACTGTTAGCCATGTTAAACTCTCCTAAAATTCACATGAGCTATTTAGTAGAGCAATACCACCTGGTTTCTAATGTACTTGGGACACATAACTCACTGGCCACGAAACAGAAGATGCAAGTCACTTCAAAGCAGATGCCATGTTTGGAACTACAGTAAGATCCTCTGCCTTGTTTAAGTAAATACTTTGTCGAGCACTGATACTTCAGCTGATACTAAGGAAGATACAAATTTCCAGATGCAAAACTCTATGGAACATTCAACGATCTGTTTTTATAATAATCTGTTGTAAACTCAAAATGCTATTTGGGGATTAGGCATTAATTTATTCCTTCTACAGGTCATCAGATAGTCTTAAACGAGCTATCTAATTAATATTTAGCATAGGTATTTTACATGTTGTTTATCTGTTAGCTTGTTTGTTTTTTCCCTCCTTTACACGATCAGCAGTCTTTACAACAATAAATGCGTATCAATGTATTTTCTTCAAGAGTACCACTAAATCTTTAATTTATTTTTCATAGCTAACCAGGTGCTGAAGTTTGGAACGCTCGTCAGTACTTCCAACACCTATGACAACTCTGGAATTGTGACCATTGAGACAGACAAACCTTTGCTGTGGACAATGGCTATCAAAAGATAGGATCAGCTACAGCTGCCTTTTCTGATATGACTCAAATTACTGCACATTTCCACTGAATTAAGACAGTAAAGCTGTTCTGAAAGATATAAGCAGGCAGTTATTTTATGTACTGAATGGAAAACAAGTCTGAAATAAGTCACTTGAGATCAAGTCAGGATTAGTAGCAATAATTGAGTACTTCATTCTGGTACTTCACACTACTTAATCAGAAGACACAAGCACCCACTTAATAAAATTACAAAGAGAAGTGAATGTAAATAAAATTCTACTGCTTATCTGCTTAATTCAGACTGTCTTTTCAAAGTATTTTATTCCAATACTGAACTATTTTTCCCCCTTTTGTCAGAAGGAAATACAGTATGCAGTTGCACATAATTTATTAACAGGTGACAGCATTAAGAGTAGTTAAACCCATTTTTCTGTCCTGATTTGTAACGTATGCAGATGCTGGTGAAGATTTCTGAAGAGTAATAATTGAACTTTTCTACTTACGAAGCAAGTTTGTGTACTGAAGAAGCTTCAGTTTTGCAGCAATACCAACATCAGATTTTCCAGTACTAGGTGCTTTTAAAGCCTGTAATAAAGTATCTTTTTTTAACTTCTGCAAATACCAAATTTGCTTCCAATAAGCTTTTTGGAGTGAAATATAAATTTCACAGTCTCAGTCTGAGGAGGAAAAGCATCACATCTAATACAGCCTTGCAGGCTTATTTTTTAAAATCAAAACATTCAATCACTTTAAAAGGGAAACTTCCAGGTAAAAAATGCAGAGCCCTTTATAGTTCTACATGCAGTTGGCTCACAGAACCAGTATCCAAAATGGGTGTTAATCCTATCTGACAGTTTGAGCAAGCTGTTGATACACTGAAGGACTGCCTAGTGTCTCTGACTACTAAATTAACCTCAAACTAAGTAACCAGCTAGGTTTAACTTAATTATGCCATCGTAACAATGATTGGCAATGCAACTTCTTAATTTCATGAATTTTCTTTTCCAGTCAAGTCCACAGTATAACCTAATAGGACTGCCAAATGCAGAGGGGAATTAGGTGTGATGATGGAGATTCCAGAAATTAATGATAAAAACTTCAGTTGACCCTCTTTTATATCACCACTTGTGAGGATACTGTTGTCTAGCTACCTTTTTATTAAGCAGTAAATTAAGCACTAGAACAGCTTCTAAAGAGGCTGTATGATTGTCATGCTTGGAGGTTTTCAATACCCTACTGGGCAAAGTCCTGAGCAGCCCCATCAGAATGCAGCACTGACACAGCTTTGAGCAGGCAGTTGGAGTAGAGACTTCCCAAGGTTCCTTCCTCTGCAAATTATCCCATTATCATTTATAGAAGTAACAAAACACTCTACTATTACTACTAAAACCAAATAAAAAAACCCCACTCTACTACTAAAAAACAAGTGTGTAATGCAGACAGGTATGATTGTGTACACTCTAGAAAAAGACACCATGAATGTTTGAGAAACCCAAACTGAGATTCTTTAATAGCACACAAGTTACAAAGCTGTAAAATCTTCGCATCAAGTGTCAAAATGTCTTGTTCTTCATGATGAATATTCAGCCACCTCTGTGGAAAGAACAAAGTAATCAGTTCAACTAATCAACTGATCCCATCTGAAGATTAATTTATCCTCCCACCATTGCCTTTTCAGGACAATCATTACTGAGGCTACAGTTTATCTCCTACTTTCAAACATTTCTCCTTTCCTAGAAGAACGCTCTTACAGGTATAAGCAAGCCAGAGGTCACAGTCACAGAGCAGCATTCAACCTGTTCCATTAGAAAAGCTCATCTCTCATATGGAGAATCTGAGGAGTTCTGCTTGGTGTTGTTCGTATGTCAGCACCAAGGCTGTCGACCAACTTCAGGTTGATATTTTCATTCCAAAAGGTATCTCACAGAGTGCAGTTGCACATAACACAAAGTTACAAACATATCTGTCAGTCAGTAAATGAAACAAGACCAACTTTGTGCTGTGCCTTTTCTGCTTTCATAATAACTACTCAGTTTTCTCTACCTTATAATCCATGCATTTTCTTCATACCCAAATTACAAACTGGAAACAATAAGAGTATTAAAGATCCAGATCAGGTGAATGTTCTATGGATAAACACACACTAAGAAACTGAAAATTAAACACTCAGGTACGCAACAGAGTACCTGAAAAAAACCTGAAGCACTACGGATCTGGTATTTTGCAGCATGCTAAATTGACAACCGACTTTCTGATAGAGTCCTTTGAATCAAATAAAACTTGTCATATTATACTAACATGTGAAACGCACCAATTCTAAAGCCTATAGGATCCTATAGGGCTTACCAGCATCTTTTGTTTACATCTGAACAAGTAAAAATGAATATTAAATTTGGTGAAATTGAAGGTCACGTTTACTTACACGATGATATTGTTGATTGGTATGTGGATCAATTTTACAAAAAAACCAATAAATCCCATTATTGCAAAGCCTATTGCTGTTGCCATGGCAATCTTCTGGAACTCTGAAAAAAAAAAAATTTAGTCTAGGAAGCCTTGTGTGTGGCATAGAGGAGATGTGCACTACAGTGACCAACAGAGAGACATATCTACAGAAAATGGTTAACACAGGAAACAGTTCAAAAAGCAAACTGCACTGACATTGAGGAACAAATCTGCTTTTTCAGAAGACAGATGAGTTTTTAGGAGAGAAGGTGCTGCTTTCTACAAAGCGTGGCTGATCTCATTTTCGTTCAAGAATACGCAGAATCAGAAATATCCATAGACCTTAACGATTCATGCAACATTTATTCACTTTCCTTCACAGCCCTACCAGCCCTGAAAATAATTCCAGGTAAGAGTATCAAAAATGGAAAAGATGCATTTGTGTCTGTCACAGGAAGATGGAATCTTAAGTCCCCACTAAAATAAAGTGATATTCTGAATTATTTTAAGACAGCAACCATGAGGCATACTAAGAAGGTCAGCAGCCCCTCACAACCTTGCAGGTCTGACAATGAATGAAGTTCCTTACTGACCTCAAAAAGGTATCAGTAAACTTCACTCTCAGCATGTGAGTAAAGCAACGTAACTGCTACCACTAAGGGCATTAAGTAACATTCTGGTTATGGTTACAGGTTCTTTCTAACGCCTTTGAGAAAATCCAAAACTATTTCTTCTATACTTTCAGCAACAAAATTCTTCCTGCCCCAATCAGGCAATAACTGACAGCTGTGAAGTTCTAAATGGGCACTGCAAAAAACAGTCCTAGCTCCTTTCAAGATTTCCCTCAAGTTGACTGCTATCAGTCAAGCCTGACTATTGCATCTGTTTTTTTGAAGTGCTCACAAGTTCTTTCAGACCAGTTTACCCAATACATGAAAACTATTATTGCCTATCTCAAAATTACACATTCCAGCTATAACAGCCTACTTCATATGGTGAGTTTTAATACCACTCTCACACACCCGAGTACACACCAGAAAAGGACACATTCAAGTTTATTATATTCAGAACCACTGTCCATTTAACAACTGGACAAATGTTCAAGTTTAAATCTCATATTGGAAGCTAAGAAACACTGGAAAAGACGATGAAAAAGATGAAATAATATATTTTGTTTTATTGTGTACCTTACCTTTCCTGTCAGGCTTGGTGCATCTTTTAACAAGTCGTATGGAGTCTTTTACAAACTGACGGCTGGGTTCCACAAATTGCATTACCTGGTCCATGATTACCTGGAAGGATGAACAGATTTAGGACTGCTAGTGACACCTATGTCCTGAAAGAGAACTTTTTCAATTATAGAAGTAGAAGGAGCATGACAAAATTTTTAAAGACTTGAAAAAACTTAAAAATGTCATATTCCAATCTAACTGGACTTTAATGGGTACTTCCACTTTGCAGAAAATAAAGACACAGTGTCAGCATAAAAAGAAGGTAACTTACGACTGACTACAAAAAATACCAAAAATTATGTCTTTCGATATAGAAAACTACCACTCCATCACAGCATGCTTTCAGCTTATGGCCTACACTGTTTCGCCTGAGAAAATTATTCCAGATTGCTAAATAGAAAAAAAGTCACACACCTCAAGTAACCCCCAGGCCAAAAGCTGGCAGAGGGTTGGTGAGCACCCTCAGAAATAAAACACCACGGCCTGATTTTATTCTCAAACCACGCATCTGCCTGCGCGGCCGCCCCAAGCAGGACACCAGGCCCGGGTTGCCCGCGGGGGCTCCTCAGCACAGCCCCCCCGAAGATGGAATCCCTCACACCCGAGCCTCTCCTGTCTCCCCGATGAAGTGCCCCTCGGGAAGTGCCCCTCGGAACCTCCCCCCGAGGCCGCCCAGCGTGACCCGGCTCTGCTCCCCACCCTCCCCGGGACAGCAGAGCCCCGCAGCTCTCTTCCCCCCGTCCCTCCTTCCTCTCCTTCTCTCTCATTCCCTTCTTCCCTGCTTTCCCTCCCTTTCCCCCCGCCGGAGGAGCTCTGGAGATCGACACCGAGAGGGGAGAGTGAGAGGGGGACCCTTACTGCTCCCGCTGCGAGGCAAAGGCCACGTCAGACAGCGGCGGCGGGCAGTGACGTCACCCTCCCGTTCGCGCGGCCCCGCCCTTTCCGGGCGGGCACGGATGGGCGGGGGGGAGGGGGGTGTGGTGTCTTTGCTCGGGGCTTTTTTTTCCCGCTCAGGGGGGGCCATCCTCGCCGTCCACCGCCCCACCAGGTCCTTCCGCAGCGGAGGCAGCGGCGCGGCCCTAGTGCTGGGTCAGGGAGCCCGTGGGCCTGCCCCGCTGGTGGGATGCCCCGGGGTTCAGTGGCCCGGGGGGAGGCTGCGGCCCGGGAGGGGGAAGGTGGGTGTTTGATCCGCCTGTAGCCCGTCCTGGCGGTCTGGAGGCGTTCTGACAGCGGATGTGCTTTTCCCTGCGGTTGCGGCCATTGCAGCCGTGAGCCTTATAGGTGTTGCCAATACATCTGACACAAATGCTGCTCGGTGAGGGAACAGGGGGAGCCAGCGCAAGAAACGTGTCGGGACTGGGGTTGCCCGTGAGTCAGGCTTCTGTTGATCTGTAGGAGCGCTGAAGGCATCGTGAACTAAAGGAGTTTATCACCTTTGAAAACAAAAAGTCCTGCGGCTTTTTGTGTAGAGGAGTGTGTAGCACAGTGCTTAAAAACGAGAAAGCTTTTTACATTTCAGCACCACCTGTGTAATACAGAACACTTGCATGAGGGGGTAAAAAAGGCTGTAACTGCCTAATGCCAGTTCTTTCTTGCTGTTTTTGGAAGGAAAATCGGATCGTGTAACAGACAAGAACAAAAGTAACACTTGGTGATTTTTTTTATCCTTAATTTGCTTTTGATACCATTAATGTTGGTCTAGAACTGTTCACAGCTGGCTGTCACCCTTGGGTGGATATCGATTTCCTAAGCATTTTTAATTATCAGTCATGTTACAGGGCTTTTGCCGATAGATTACACAAACACTTTATTGATCTCAACTCACTACTAAGTTTAAATGTGCACAAAATATTTTCTGGGCTTAACTTTTTGCTGGCAGCCTTCATGTTAGACAACATACTGTCTCGTCACAGCAGGATGTTGTTTGGGTATTCCATGGGTTTTTCTGACAGCTGCCTTCTTTGTCTTTGGCCTTAGGGCAGGTCCCTTAATGTTACAGATCTCCGAATAGTAGCTTTCTCTTTGTTTTTGCAGGGTTATTGCCTTGGGCTCCTGTGCAAGTCTTCAAAAGCTTTGCTCTGGTTGGATTTTGCTTCATATCAGATGTCACCTAGCACCCTCCAATGGGGTTGTAATTTTGGTGGCTGAATTCTGTTGGACCTTTTCCATTGGCATGGAAATTTCCATTTGCTTCCTGCCAACACAGGAAGATCAGTCAGTTAGGCCTCCCACAGCAGACTTGTACCATTTGTCTCTCATTTTTGAGGCCAGTGTGCAATCTACAAGGATGAGCAGTCTCACCACTTGGAGAGAGGGAGATCTAAGGAGAACAACTGAGAGTCTGGTAGCCAAAATTAACAGTGCCTGGGTCAGGGCAGGTTGCTTGTAGTGCATGAGAAGTCTGTATGTGGAGTCTACCTTTGGTGGCTTTTTGGTTTGTTTTGGCTGGGTCCCTTCAGGGGCATGGTTAATTGTTAGAGACTACCAAGAGAAGAGCTCACATTTCCAGCTGTGCTGCATGATGAACCCTTGTCGGGAACCACTGCTGCAGAGGAATGGTTTCTACAGCACTAGGTTCATTTAACCAAATGGCAATGATTGGGGGAAAAAACCAAAACAAGAAGATACAAGCATGTGAAACCATGACATAGACATAGACTTCTGGTTGGATTAGGTTATGATGTAAAAGCATTTGTTGCAATAAAGGCTTGTTCCCACCCACTCCTCAAATTCTCTATTTTAAGTTTCCTGCGGAGAAAGTTCTTGAGAATCTTGGTTTGTTACCATGAGTTATCTGTGATTGAGTAGAAAATCCCAGTTGTCTTCTGTCTGCTGTCCCTCACTCCCCCATCGTGAGCTTCCTTTCCCTGTCAGGCTGAGAGTTGGGGCTTTGGAGAGTTGGGGCTCTCTTGGGGGAGAGTCAGAGACCCTTGCTTGTGCACAAGAGCATCTGTGTTCTTCCAACTCTTTTTTTATGGTGTGCTTGAAGTAAGACTTGGTCTTCAGAGCAATTACGTTACTTTCTGTATGTCTTTACATAGAGACAACTGCATTTACAGAAGACTGGAAAAAGTTCACCTTTCCCATATGTGTATTTTTCCATTTAAAACTAGACTATTACTGGGGTGCTTTCTTTCTGATTCTTTATGATTCTTGCAAGGCTGGGGAAGAAAGTGTGCTTACATATGTAAATTTTCATGATGGTTTTACGAGTCTGCATTTATGAAAATATTGAAGCAGTAAATAATCATTCAACAGGAAAAAAAAGACAGTTGTTATCATATATTTTAGTATGCTAGTGCTGATTTGCTTCTCAATGTTAAATTTTAATAAACTGGAGCAATGTCCTTTTCTCTGCACTACCCCCGCCCCAGTCCTGGTGTATGCTCCCAAGGATAAGACAATTATTTGGATGATAGTTTTGCTTTCCTTATTTACACATTTTGACTTGTAGTTTGTTTCTTGTCCTTTGGAGGACATGAAAGATACATAGCTGCTTTTAATTACATCAGATGTACTGTATACATCTCCCTGCAACTGGGTCCTTATACCCGTACTTAGAAGGGGGAGCAAAATAAATCTCCACTTCAGCCTCTCCTGCTTCATGCTGCCTGCCCCATAGTAGATCCCTCTGCAGCCTTCGGAGCATGGTGAGATGCCAGGAGCCAGAGAGCTGCCAGCAGTTGCAGAAAATATAATTGTGGTAGGGGGAGTGTTCTCTCTGCAGTCGCGTTTTCTTGTTTTAAAGAGTATTTTCCATGTTCTTGGCTGTACAAAAAATGATTCATTTGGGATACAGGGTCTTGCTGAGCTATCTCCTTCCCATACCAGCTCATTCCATGATGGACAGCAGAAATCAAGCAGCTCCCAGGAAGAATGGCGAGAGGGGTGAGTGAGTAGGCAGGAGGCATAGCCAATGCTGTGCCTTGGGACATGAAATGCCTTATTTGTGGCAGCATTTGAGGTTGAAGGAGGGAAAGCAAAAGAGTGGTCACTTTCCCCAGTGAAATTTTTGGTAGGGATGGATTGTTTGAGCAGGGTAGCCTTTGGGGACAGAATCTGACTTCATGAATTTTAAAAGGAAATGGTTATCCTGAGAGGCAGCAAAGGCAAAGACAGAAAATTGGGAAGGTGGCAGCTTGTGGACTTATGCAAGGTAGACAGGCCACTGGGGACAGAGGGCATCAAAGTATGCTCTGGGTCAGAAAAGTGATGTAACAGAGAACAAAATTACACAGTAGCATGAGATTTACAGCCCAAACAATGGGAAAATGCAGAGAAGGAGAGAGAGATGAGCAAGCAAGGTAATGGTGTGGGAAAGGTGTTAGGAGGCATACTTGGATGGAGCTGCCTGTTGCACAGTACTGCGGGTAGATGCTCCTCAGATTTTAAAGGCAACAGCACAGTAATCCCACAATAGATGGAAGTTCTGCTAATGATCCATAGCTTGACAGCTGGCATTGTCAGATGACTAAATTACTATAAAATCCAGTCTTTAGAAATTGCCGAGATATATGAGAGTTTTTATTTCTTAATTTAACATTATAATAAATATGATTAATTTATATCTTGAGAAACCTTTGGAATGTGCTTCTGACATTTAAAAATTGTTTTTAGCTTTTCATTCTCCAAAACAACCCTGAATCCCTGTTTGGACTTGATAAGCACGTCTGCATGATTTACAACAAAAAGAAAGATTATTTCCCTCCTCAGTAGCTGTGTGGATTCAGGGGAAGAACATAAACAAGGAATTAATGTTAGGAAGGAAATGATAGCTCCGATTTGAGGTTCAGAAGGAAATGATGAAGTGCTTGTTGTCCTTGTCTTTGGGTTAGCCTCATTAATTACAGAAATGCCACTAGATCAGGTTTAATGTCACAGCTGTGAAAGGGAACACTGCTAGTCAACAAGCCTTGTCCTTTGATTTGTTCTGCTTAATATTCAATGGAGATGAAATGTGGGGACTGGGGAGGCAGTGCTGTTAAAATAGATTTTAAGCACTGTTAGATTTATTGTGTATAATTTTAAAGATGACCTTTTAAACAAAGTCAGTGTTTTTTTAAAAGACCTGAAGAGTGAGGGCACTTGGAAGATTTGTGTCTGTATAATGATAGGTGCAATATGGGAGAAACAAAGGCAGTATTCTATAATGGCATCACTAAACGATTCTTCAAAATAAAAATGTCTGAAGATAAGGTTTCTAGATAGCAAATACAGGGAAGTTAAAAGAGGAGCAGTTATGCCTCCATCAGGGCTGAGAAGTAAAGAAAAAGCAAGTACCAGTTTCTCTAATGCAATGCTTGCAATGGTTTGTTTTGTTTTAGTGCAGTGCCAATGATGGCTGTGATTTCTCTTTATTTTTTGCCACTTCTCAATTCTTTGAGGTGTGCCACTTCTCAAGTTCACAGTTTGTTTTTGTTTTTGTTTTTTTTTTTTTTGTAACAGTAACAATTCTCACATAGTTTCTGGAATCATCCAACAAAAATAAAGTAACAAGGAAAATAACTTTAATGAACAGTGGGCCAGAAAATGCTTCTGCTAAGTCTGGTAAATAGTAGCTGATGATACAGATTTGTACTTCCTTGGCAATTTCCACCTAAAGATTTTTTTCTAAAAAAAAAATCTAATGGATCTGGGATTTTTCACTGTTTCAGTTAGTAGGTGCTCAGCTTGGGCAATCTTGGTGGGACCTACTCGTCAGCAAGTAGAAAAAATGTGTCTCTGAACTGTAGGTCCTTTAAAGATGTCTTAGGAATACCTGATAATGCTTAGAAAAACAGATTTGTTTGGCCACTAGTAGAGTGCAGGCTCCTCCTCACATGCAAGGGGAGGGCTGAAGAAGAATCTGCTTTTCACAGCATGAAAAAGCTGTAGACCTTTCTTGGCTGTTGTCCAAATCTGCAGCAGTCTTGTTCAGTTTTCTTTGATCCTGCACAGGAAGTAATAATATTCAGTGGGTTCCTCTGATTATTTAGCTCCCTAGTCATGCTCCAAGTCTTTATTGGTGAAAAGGATTTGGGGAATCTTCTCTTCTCCTGGAGCAAATGTGTTCAGCAGTTTTTCAACACAAAATTGCCAGTAGTTCCTTAGCTCTATCAATAATGGTGACAATTAGAGCAGGCAATGAAATATCTGGAAATCTCATTTCTCTTACTTCCTCTCCCAGTAAGATAAAAATTAATTCCTTGCATCACTGGAGAAAAGAACAGAAGCCTGCAAGATGGAGTTGATTTTAAGTATAAATACCCGAGGATCTAGCACTTTCTGATTCCTTTATTACCCAGGTGTCACCTCCTCTTAATCATGAAGTTATTGTTTTAAAACCACCCAAAATGTTGGAGGAAGCAGATTTAAGAGATTTCAAAAGTGAGGTTTTCTAAAACTGTGGTGAATTTTTGTCTGCTCTCCAGCTCCTGAACCAGTCCAAATGCTTTCTTTAATAATTAGACGGAAACATTTCAGTGGCAACATCTCTGCAATTTTGACAACAAGTGACAGCCTGGGCTTTTTTAATTAGCACCTTTTTGAAATACCATGCTCATAACTGTTCAACTCCAGCTCTCTTACAAGTGTTCATTCTTTTAGCTTCCTCAGTCCCAATGAAGCTACCCTTAGTTAGCTTCTGGGAAGATGTCAAGTGCTTAGGGAAAAAACCTTGTTTAGTACATCCTACCTCTGGGAGTGAGGTAAGGAGCTGTTAGTCTGTGTTTCCCTACAGTGATGGGGCCAGGAAATATTTAGGTATGGTAGGTAATGTAAACAGAAAAAAGGAAATTGTGTGTAGTGTGGCAGTGTTAGAGGTCTGACCTGAAGGCAGTTATGGCTGAGGAGCCAGAGAAAATGCAAGGTAAAACAGTGAGGGACTGGTTACATTATCAAAGTACAGAAACTCTCTTTTTTTTTTTTTTTTTTCATTTTCTTCATGCTGCACTGCTGTGTTAAGCCCAATTGGCATTTACATTACAAAGAAAACCATCCTTTGACTCAGGATAGAGCAGTGTGGTTTTCTGTGTCAAACTGACTCCCCAAGTTATTTTGATAGCTCAGCTGAAGGAAGTGGTGGATCCTCAGGAGCCATGAGTGCAATATGAAGATGCCTGATGGTTGGTATCCCAGGTTTGACTTCAGTATCTGTGATGGCTCCTTTGTGTGTCTGCAGAGGTTCTTGTTAGACTCCTACAAATCAATTATAGACATGATCCTGACAAACATATTGGCCACCAAACATGATGTAATTAATTATGAGTTAATCATTAGGCCATTAAATGTATGTTAAATGCTGGGAAATCTAAGGCTTCCCTCTGTTGTATAAATTTAAGGGGTTTAAGGGCTAAGAAATCTTTGTTACCGTGCATTCAGCATTACTGATACCCCTGGCCTTTAAAATATGCAACTTCAATTCCACAAATTATACTGTCTTTTTTCCATCTGCCAGAGGTAGAAAAAATATTCTCACTGATCTTATTTAGCACTAGCAAGATCATAATGACATCTGGTACCATCTCCATCCTATGCAACTCAGTATTTACATGATACCAGGGAGAACAGGGCTACTCTGACAGCTACTGACCTCTGGGCTCTGGATTCTTCGGCACCAGCCCCAATGTTTGGGATGTAGGAATAGAGCTACACATGTGGAATAAGTTCTTATCATTTCCAGTCTCAGTAAAGTTTAATTCTAGGGAACTGACTATTAGTATGCTCCAACAAAAGTCCATGGCAAGCCCAAAGCTTGACTCTTCAGCCTTTGGCCTTCCAACACTTTCTTCAGTGTCCCTTTCTGGTTGTTTTTCCAGGGACTCCTTTCAGAAAAGCCCAAGAAGTTAAGATCTTGCTGGTATTTAGGAGACCAGGACAGGTTCCTTTTCTCTAGGTGAGCCATATAAGAAGAGTTCCTTCTTGGCACTGAAGGAAACAAATATGGGGAGTAGAGATCCATTGTAGACAGTAGAATCAGACTGTATTTCACAGTGCATATTTGGGTTAGCATCCCTTCTGGCAGTGATTACATTTCTCCCCATTTCATAAAATGTTTCTATATTTTAGGTGGTTTCATTGCAAGAACTGGTGCTTTTTCATTGATCAAAGTTATTTCCAGATGCTGCAAAGAACAGTTGGAGTCCTTTGACTGCCCCAAGGCAAGTGTCTATGTTACTCTTTCCAGCCACGTCAGAGTGGCTGCTAGACTGAGTGCTGCCCACCATGAGCCTGCACAGAAGGTGTCTGCAGGTCTGGCTCAATGTCCCAAGACATCCCTTTGTGGATGTGACTGTCAGTGTGCCTGAGGCACTTCTGAAATGACAGAGATGCCAGCTCCTAAGGCACTATGTGAAAAGACACCTGTATTTCTTTGAATATCACCCATGAGGACTACAAATATCAACATGGCATAGAAGCAGATGAAAAATACAAGTAATACTTGAAAACCTTCATTTTATTAAGACAGACACAGAAGAATTACAATTGGAATACTGAAATTTTCTGTACACATATGCATTTCCTCCTATACAAATTCTACTGATTGATACCCTGTTGAATTTTAAAATACTCAGGGTTGTTTCAGCTTCACTACCTTTTATGCTACTGTTTGGAAAAAAATTTTGTTTATATCTGAGCTTAAAATGTCATTGCAGTAGTGCATTTAGCTACTGTAGCAGATGTTGGTAACATTTTATAGAGCATAAATAACAGCTGTTAGCTGTGAAGTTGTAATCCTGTCAGGGGATTCTTCTTGCAGTTTGTCAAACAAAAAGAGCTCATCTTGACTAACAAATATATATGTATTTGTCAGAAGTTTATTTCAGGCATTGCTGAGTACCCACTGCTTTCATGGAGCTAAATATGATGGAATGTAGATGCTGCAACAACAGACTTGAAGGTGTTCTAACACCCAAAGCAATTCGTACATTTGTGAAGATGCATCAGCCCATCATGTTCAAATGAACTTCATAGATGTACTGTGAACAGGGTATTCCTGTCTCAGGAAAAAACTGGTCAGCTCACATGTTTTAAATGAGTCTTAAATATGCCTATTGGTTTATTAATGACAAGTAATGGGCAGTCAGTGAACTAACTTTTCAGGATCAGTATGAGCAATGCAACAGGTGAACCCTAATACCAAAAACTGGATCTTAGTGAACACCACCTCTAGATTTTTAAGCACTTCTCAGCAGCTTATCCCAAACAGATAAAGCTTAATCCCAAACAGCTTATCCCACAAATATTCATGGTTATGTGCACCCCCATGTCAGTGTGTGCTCCAGGTACACACCTCACATACCCTGTGGGATGGATGCAGAGGGAAGGATGCTCATGATGCTGTGGGCATCTTTACCACTCATCTTTGCATCCTTCCTCTGCAATTACCCCAGTTACTGTAATCTTGAATATTTTTAGCATAAGCTCCCTAACCCAAGCTTTGGGAGCAGATTTGGTCTCAAAACTGAGAAAAAAAACCCAACCCAAAACCAAAGGTAGACAGCTATGTTGTAACTATACTGGCTTTGTGTGTGAGGTGCCAGATCCTCTCCCTGTGCTGGCTGTGGTTATATATAAGAGAAGAATTTGACTTATCTGAGAGCTATACACATAATTGTCATCTCTGCCTCCTTTCTTCTTGCAGCTATATTCTCTTCTTTTCACAGAATCACAGAATCATTCTGTGACCGTGATCAAGTCCAAACATAACCTAACACTGCCCATGATTACCCTAACTCTACCAAGTCCAGTGCTTAACCCACGTCCCTAAGCACCACATCTAAACATCTTTTAAACACCTTCAGGGATGGTGATTCAACCACCATCCTGGGCATCTTGTTCCAGTGTTTGATAACCCTTTTGGGGAAGAAGATTATTCTAATATCTAATCTAAACCTCCCCTGATGCAACTTGAAGCCATTTCCTCTGGCAGATGATCACCCTAGTAAGAGGGCTCCACATGGTTTTCCCTCATATTTCACTGGACCGGTAATATTGTAGGGATCTTTTGGGGCTTGCTGTCAATAAAAGTCACGTCTACTGCGGTTGCCAGGTCCAGCCCGAGGCTTCCACTGGTTGCTGGTTGAAGGGAGGTGGGTGGCTGGAGCTGTCGTTGAAGGGAAGTGGAAATGTCTGGTTGCTGGGGGGAAAGTGGAAGTGGCTGCTTGTAGTTGTTTGAAGGGGCCCACACCAGAGCCGCAGTTGGAGTTTTCATGCCGTGGCTCCTCGCGTTCCTCGATCTGTTTCCCTGGTATCTGCAGGCTTCAGTAGCATAACTGTCTATATTACAATGTTGACACCAGACTGTGGTTTTATGACAATGCTTTCGAAGATGTCCAATGTGTCCACAGCAAAAACATTTGCTGGTTGATCGTTGCAGCTGCTTGGTGTTGGTAGGACGTAGTGGGGCTAGGGATGCAAAGGCTTGCTGGTGGATTGCAAGAGCTTGCTGCTGGCCTTGCACCATACCTTTCCCTACATCCTGTATTGCCTCAATTAACATTGCCTGAGTCCCTACTGGTACTTTAGCTAACCGTTCCAGCATCTCCTGAATTGATGCTTCTGATGGCATAGTGGAAATTACGTTTTTTGTGGGAGTGTTGCTGTTCTCTAGGACACGCTGGTGGAGCAATGTAGCTTTCATCTGCTCTGGTACGCAAGCCTGGTTAATAGCATCAGTGAGTTTATCTACAAACTGTAAGAACGGCTCATCTCTGCCTTGCTTAATTGACATATAAGATGGAACAGCTGATGTAGTTCTAACTTTATTCATAGCTTCCCTCAGTCTCATGGACTCTCTTATTATATGTGGGCCTAATCTTGCTTGTGCCTCAAAATTAGCATACTGTCCACAACCCATAAGCTGATTCACTGTTACCCCATACAGGGGGTCATTTTGTTCTCTAGGAATGTCTAAAAATCTGTGACATAATGTTTGCCAGTGAGCTTGCCATAACAGTAAGGCTGACTGAGTCATAATCATTCTCATAATTCCCTTTGTATCCTCTGGAAGTAACAATCCTGACCCCGAGATATAACTTATCATTTGCTTGACCGGTTCACCATGCAACCCGTATTCATTTACGGTGGCTCTTAGTTATGTTAGCAATTTCCAATTTAAAGAGTGATACTCCGCCTCCACATTTCCCCGATTATCTGTTGTATATATGATCGGGAAAGCTTGTGGGAGGGTATCTATAACTGAGGATAAATCATAATCTTTATTATTAAGGGCCTCGTCATGCATTTGCGACCAATTAATCGTTAAGATGCGGCAAAGCCGTGCAGCAGGCTTTTATTTCTGAAAAGCGGCTGCTTGCGGCAGTGGGGGGGGGAACCAGCTGGTCGGAGGAAGGGGGGGGAGGAGGAGGAGAAGTGCTGCGGGCCGGGAACGTCCCCGTCGGATGATGTAGGGAGTGGGGGTGGAACCGAAGGCGGGGCCCGCTGGTGGCCGGGACCAGCCCCGGAGCCACCCTCGCCGGATGACGCGGGACATAGGGTTTCCGGACTCTGGTTCAGTCCGCTTCCGGCGCTGCAAGCGGTCGCTTCCGTCCTGTCCGTACCTCCCAAGCCACGTGGCTCAAGATGGCCGGCACAGGCCACATCAGAGGGAGGTGGGGGAGGAAGGGGGGGCGGGCAGCGGGTTGCATCGGAACTTCACTGGAATTTTGAGCAAGCTGTACAATTATTTCGTCTCCCGCTGGGGGACAGGGATCGTAATCAACCCTTAACTGATGCAAATCTGGTATCGGCTGCCCTTTTAAGGTTGCCGAAGCTACAGCGGCGATTTTCTTCTCTATCTGATAACGGTGCAAGCAAGCAATCACTGTATGCCACGGTTTCATTAACTTACCAGCTGTCTTACCCTCTTCTATTACCTTATATCACAAAATATCTTCCTAAGCTTTTCCATTCTTTCTCATCAATTAAGTTAGCAAGGTCAGTAAAAAACTGGTATGTGCAGGCTAAGTCTTTTACGACACGTTTCTTTAAGAAACTAATAAAAAAGTCTAGAATAGAAATAGAAAGTCTAGGGCTACTTCGTTCTCTGTTTTCTGCGCGCTTAACCATCCCTTTATTATTTTGGTGCAGCCTTAATCCGAGCCTTTTGCGGGCTTTTTACAACTTTTTTAGACTGAAAACCGGTAGCTTTTCTCCCTACGCCTGCGTCGAGAGGAATTTAATGCCCTCCGAAACGTTACTTTTTCGGTGCTTTCCTGGAGCCCCGTTCCCAGCCACGTTATTTGATCTCAGCGGTTCTGCCTGCCGAGCTGTCATTGGTGCTATCGATGGTTCGGTCCTCCACAAGGCTTCCCTGGGGAAGATCGGTGTTCCGCTGAGTGTGCCTGTCGATTTCGGAACTTCAGAAACTTTTGTCAAAACTTTTCAGACTTTCTGATTGTTCAGGGCCTTTCCACGGTTCGGGCGCCAGTTGTCGGGAAACGGCGAGGAAAACTCGTGCAACCAATATGGTTGATAAACAAGCTTCAACTTTATTGCGCAGCAACTTTTCGTTATATACGGTTTCTGTGACCACACCCCCGCCACTAAACCATAACATAACGTTTTATTCGACGCCCGGTGTGTTTACCTGTAGCACAGCGGATCCCTGGTGCAGGTAGCACAGGATTATGGGCCGATCTAATTGGCCCCCCAAACATGGGGTTGGGCACGGTAAAGGGGTCACACCCCATACCTTTTCGGTATGAGGTCACATTCAGGAACATTCTCCAACATTCCCCAACAAGGAACTGCTGGAGGGCACCAGAGAGTGGTGCTGAACAGTGCTGATCCAGTTGGCAGCCGCTCACCAGTGGTGTCCCCCAGGGATCAGTGCTGGGCCCAGTTCTGTTTAATATCTTTACTGATGATTTAGATGAGGGGATTGAGTCCACAATGAGCAAATTCACAGATGACACTAAGCTGGGGGGGGAGTGTGGATCAGCGGGAAGGCAGGAGGGCTCTGCAGAGGGACCTGGACAGACTGGAGAGTTGGGCTGATTCCAACGGGATGAGGTTCAACACGGCCAAGTGCCAGGTCCTGCACTTTGGCCACAACAACCCCATGGGGAGCTCCAGGCTGGGCACAGAGTGGCTGAGAGCAGCCAGACAGAAAGGGACCTGGGAGTCTGGATTGACAGGAAGCTGAACATGAGCCAACAGTGTGCCCAGGTGGCCAAGAAGGCCAATGGCATCCTGGCCTGTATCAGGAACAGCGTGGCCAGCAGGTCCAAGGAAGTGATTCTTTCCCTCCACTCAGCGCTGGTGAGGCCACACCTTGAGTTCTGTTTCCAGTTCTGGGCCCCTCAGTTCAGGAAGGAGATTGAGGTGCTGGAGCAGGTCCAGAGAAGAGCAAGGTGGCTGTGAAGGGATCCAGCACAAGTCCTGTGAGGAAGGGCTGAGGGAGCTGGGGCTGTTCAGCCTGGAGAAGAGGGGGCTCAGGGGAGACCTCATCACTCTCTACAACTCCCTGAAAGGAGGGTGTAGCCAGGGGGGGTCGGTCTCTTTTCCCAGGCAACCCTCAGCAAGAGAGGCACGGTCTTAAATTGTGCCAGGGGAGGTTTAGGTTGGATATTAGAAAAAGAATTTCTTTACAGAGAGGGTGATCAGACATTGGAATGGGCCTCCCAGGGAGGTGGTGGTCCCTGCAGGTTTTTAAGAAGAGACTGATGTGGCACTCAGTGCCATGGCCTGGGTGGCGGTGGATTAAGGGTTGGACTTGATGATCTCAGAGGTCCTTTCCAACCCAGCTGATTCTGTGAAGTTGGGGACTTTTAACTTTGGTCTGATTTATTTGGATGTGTTAGCCCAGGAATGCTTGCCTGCATATGTTGTGGAATGTTAGAGAGGTTTGGAGAATGTTGGAGAATACTCCTGAATATTCTTGAAGAGGTAGGGGGTGTGACCCCTTTACTGTGCCCAACCCCATGTTTGGGGGGCCAGTTAGATCGGCCCATACTCCGGTGCTACCTGCACCAGGGATTCACTGTGCTACAGGTAAACACACCGGGTGTCCAATAAAAGGTTATGTTGGTGGCGGGGGCGTGGTCACAGAAGCACTATATAAGCGAAAGTTGCTGCGCAATAAACCAGAAGTTCGTTTATCAACCATATTGGTTGCACGCATTTTCTTTGCCGCTCCCGCATGCATACATAAATGTTCATTTTATATTTTCTTAGATTTCTCAGATTAAATTTCGATTTCTTAGATTTCATTTTTTGTTCATAACATATGTCTTAACAGGCAGACACAGGGTCTTCCAGCCTTTCTTGAACCCAAAAAATCAACAGAAACAAAATCATCTTTGAAACCTGTTTTACCTCAACAATTGTCCTCATAATCAGTTGCCAGATAGCTTTTTCAAGGCAAACCAGTGAAAAATTTTTTGTTTATTGAAAAATATTCTTTAAGAAAATAGATCTATGTAGATTACTTTTAAAAATATATATGTATTATAGGTAAGTCCAGAAGAGGTACCAAAATCTTCCCATATAAATGAAGATTGAAGCGTTGCTGAAAAATCTCTTAAGATCTTGCACAACAAAGATCTTAAACAACTGGCTTCAAGAGAAGACATTTCTTTCCTGTAGTGCACTTTTCATTCAACCATTTCAACGAATCTGAAGTGTTCTGTATCGTACCTCTGAGATTGTAAATAGGATAGTGAGCCTTTTTTGTCGCTAGATGGCATTATTATCCTCAAAACAGTAACAGCCACAGACTGCTTTTTTCATCCAAAGAGATGTTCAAAAGAGTAGATTTAGTTTATTTAGGCGAACTTTTTTGGGGTTCTGCAATGTGGCAGGTTAATTGAATTTTGGAATGGGAAAAAAAAAATCTGAAAAGAAACATTAAAATAATTTGTAAGCCATATAGAAGCAGAGTAGCTGCCTGCTATAAGCACCGTACAGTGTCAGTCCAGTCTAGCAGAACCTGTTGGATGCCTTAGAGACAAATCCACTCTAAGAACAAATGTGGGCCAGGGACTCAAACTGAAAAGAAGTTGGAGTCATCAGCCCCAAGTTAGTAAGAAAGTTAAAGAAGGATGTTCAAGGACTTGGCCTAAGAACCTTTTCAATAAGTCTAAGATTTTACTCTGTGCCAAAAAGATTTCTTGGCTTTTCTGGATGCAGCTAAATTGTCCCTCCAGTGACCTTTGGAGCTATAAAGATGTTCTTGAAAACCAAACATACAAACTTTAGAAAAAGATACTTTTTTAAATTGTGGGAAATGTCCTAACAAAGGATACCCCATGCAGCTGCACTGCACAATTTTCTTGGTCTTCATATTCCTCTAAGCATGCATTATGGCCAGGACAAACTGTTTAGTTTCCATTTGTTATTTGTAAATGAAAGGTGATTACGTAGATTATTGGAAAAATAAACAAAACAAGAGAGTCCTTTGACTTCCTAGCTAAAGGTGCAAATGAGATAGCAGTTGACATGCTTTCCTCAAGCTGGATCCACCCATTGCCAACTCATACATTAACAGACCCAGTGTCCTTTTGCTGCAAGAGCCAACTTTGGCTGTTAGTGACTGTGACAGAGCTATGAAACTCAATCCCAGTTCAGCACAGGCCTATAAATTCTAATAAAAAGCTCTCCAGCTTTTTGGTGCGTTTAAAAGAGGCTGCCTTTAACATTTCAATGGCTTGTAAATTAGATTCTGTGGCTTGAGCAAAGTTTGAGAGGGAGGAAGAGCTCAGTAAAGATCTG